>NW_020897702.1:5484676-5522788 GCF_003984885.1 Neopelma chrysocephalum
CTCAAAGCAGATGCACTTCCAGGCTTCTTTTCACTTACTCTGATTACAGCAGGTAATGAACACCAGGAATACGTGATATTAGAAAGTGACAGTTGCTACCCTTCAGTTATCCATCCTAATTACCTCCTGTGAATCTTCACCCATCATAGTCAAACCTCCACCCAACCTTCTGGATGGCTACACTGCACCTGCACATTACACAAGGCTACCACCACTCACAGCAATACCCTTCTCCACTTGCTTCCTTTCATTAACTAGAAGGTAGGTTGGAGTGGAGATCCAGATGAGGCATCTTACTGCTGATGAGCCACTCTGCCTTATTCTGGAGATTTTCACATATAAAGAATATATTTGCCACCTTTTGTGTGACCTAGGAGTAAAGGCTGAGAGCGCTGTGACTGGGCTAAGGTGTCATCTAGTAGCAGCCTTAAAATACTTGAAGGAGAGTTTAAAGACAATAACAGTGTGTTCCTCTATGGAAATAGATATTTCAGGGGAAAACAGCATTGGACTGTGGCTTAGGAGGTTCAGGTAGGACATTGGAGGAGGGACCACTAAGGGACACTGCAAGAACTTGTCCAGAGAGTCTGTGAGGTCTCTATATATGAAGGTTTCTAAGACTCACTTAAGTAAAGCCACAGCTGACCTGAGTTAGTTAGCATTAGCAACAGTCCTGCTCCATGCAAGAGACGGGGCAAGATGGTATCCGGAGGCCCCCTTCAACCAGCATTTCTACAATTATTTACTGAGTGGAACATTCATCATTGCAAGAAGCTCTGAGCAAACCAGAAATTGCCTACTTCAATTTTAACCTAATAGTTATTACTTACTGATCACGTGTTATAAAGGAAAGAAGGACTGCATATGAGATTTGCAATCTAAGCATCTGACCACTTTGGAGCATTTAATATTTAATTAAATTAACACAATTTCAGTACATTACTGTGCTGTTTTACATTCATGTTAACGTTTACGCACATAGAAACTTTGCAGCATTACAGAAACTGCTGTGCAGCTTCTGAACTCTTGATATCACACAACATATTAGGTTTTTTAGAAAAAGCTGCTTCTGGTAAAGGTCTGGAAACTTATCTGAAGTGGCAATTCCAGGACTAGGATATTGTTACTGAGACCTGATAAGCAAAATTGTGGTGAACCAACATCCCAAGAAAGTAAAATATTAAAACAGCTTTACAGATAAGTCACAACATAAAATAAACAACCCCATTTTTTCCTGCCTTTCCACATTTAGAAAGGAAACTATGCCCAGGATGCTGAGATGATGGCAGAAAAAAAAAGGCAAACTCTACTTGCTAGCACATGATCATAGGACTGAGCTAACACTATAAACCTCTAGGGAAAAGGGGAAGAAATGGCTGGACCAGCAGTTAATGCCAGTGGGAACAAACCAGCACTGCTGAATTTCGCTGTTAGCACAGTGACTGAACTTTTGTGGCATTTGCCTTCAGCCTTGAGAGAAGGACTAAGTCACTCATCAACAGAAGAGTCACAGCTCTGGGTCACTCTTCCCCATCTTACAAATAAAGGATGTACTTCAGAGAGCAAAAGTTTTGAATATTCATTTTGCCCAAGTGTGGCTCCTGTATGGAGGAAACTATCACAAGTTTAACCACTTAAAAACTGATCATAAACACTCTCTGCATCCTGACTTCTAAAAGAGATCTTATTTTAAGGCAGAGGCAATGAAAAATCAGATTCTTTCATGACACCCAGCGCAACAAATGGCTTTTGTTTAAGAACAAAAGTAAATATCCAATCCTTTCTAAATACCATTAAGCACCCAGAGGGGTTATTACAAGCAAAAGCTCAGAGTAGTGGAGTTGCTACAGCCTGTTTAATCACATTGCCTTTGGGAGTGTCACACTGCAGATTTGAACAATAAGTCAAGGAAGTCTGTGTGCCATGTGTCTACTATTTTTATGCATGGCAGAAAAGGATACAAGGTCAACACGCCCTGCAGAGAATAATTCAACTTCTCAGTGAATGGAAAAACTGTCTTAGTGTGCCTTGCCCAGGAGAGGGCAATCCTTCTTCACAAGCTTTATAGGGGGAATTTGAGCAAATTAAATGAAGAACAAAGGAACAGGTGTTTGATTAAAACAGAGGGCTGTACAGTAATGTTTGTTTGTAGTCTCCTCAAGTTGCAGGATCAGAAGCAAAAAATGTGAGGAACTTTTTTCAGGGAGACCTGAAACCATCAAGAGGTGACTCTTAACTGCTTCTGTTCTAGTGCTAGCACCTTTGGGTCTCCTCCCTTTGATTACCATGTTTTCCAAATAACTTAATCAGAATCCAAATAACTTTGCCTTCTTGCAAAGCCTAGGGGGAAGATGATGGGGTTTTCTTTTGAAAACCTGGTATTTTGACTCCTAGAGAGACAGCAAAGAGATTGGTCAGGAGCAGTCAAGTTATCCATATGAGCTACTGAGATAGCAAAGCAGCAATTATCACTATCTCAAAAGAACAGTATTCTGAAATTACGTTTATCAACAAGGGCTGCCCCCAGCTGTAATCCTGGGATGGATCTCTGAGATGACAAAAGTTCTGCTGAGCATGAGCTAAAAACAAACTAATGTCAACTCCTGCTGAGGCAATTTGAGCCCTCTGACTTGTCAACTAGCAAACCTCATCTCTGGCTCCTAGAAGTCAAAGCTGAGGTTTGTTAAAAATGCTACAATGCAGCAGCAAAATGAGTGAAGGGCGTGTAAATAGGGCACATAAATGGGGCTCCCTGACACAGTACATGCAATCACTTCATCAACCTCCTTAGATATGTGACTCCACCTGAGGGCAAGATTAAGAAAGTTACAGCTGCATTTGCCTTCTGTTGTGTGTGTGTTTTCAAGAAGTAGTAGAAAGAGCCAACTTAAAAGGCCAAACCAGCAATCAACTGCAGCCTGCCAAATTGAAAGGGATGAAACTCCTGTAAAATAGCCTGAGACGGATAATCTAACTAAAAGAAAGATGCCATTTATACTTAGAGGCACCTCACCCTGCAGCACTGTAGTTAAAGCTCACCACTGTCTCAAACAGCTCTGAAAATGTACATTGTTCAAGGAGAACGACTTGAAAACTTGAAAACTGTGTTATTAATGTTCTGGGATAAACTGAACAAAGGCACTTGGGGACTATATGAAGAGTCTCACAATAAAGCTCCTGAAAGTTACCTTATTTTACGTGTTTTAGTACTTTCAAGTTTTGGCCAATGCTGGGAAGTATACAGATTCAGATAAGGATGAAGGTAATGCCTCCAGGCAGCCTTTAAGGATATTTGGTGCTCTCAAGAACAAACTCTGAAATGCAAGATTTCAAAGCCCACTGGTGTTCATGGAGAAGCAGCATCAAACTGAAAATGCAAGTCGACCGTAGTTTTACTGCCACAGTTCTTTAACTCTCTCTATGTTTTGCTACAGAATATAAGCACAGCTAAGTGGGTTTCCAATATCAGGGTCTCAGATTCAGATATTAATCTTTAAATTATCTGAAAACATTACCAAAAAAATTTCTGACTTCCTTTTCTTTTGTTTTCATCCAAGACTCTCTCCCAACTGGCCTTCTGTACTATGCATTTCATGTACAATAATAGTTCCTGCAGACTAACATTTCCAGCAGCATGCCTCCTCTTGAAATCTTCTATTCCCTAGGTTTCCAAAAATCTGCCATTCTCTAACTGCTCCTACATGTATCATTTGAAGTCTTCCCTGCTCCTCTTTCATAATTTCTTAGCTTCAATTAAACTAAAGGTTCTGTCCTCAACTCTCTTCTCCCCAGTCTCCAGTCTCCAAATAACTCAGGTATCGTTCCCTGGGATGACTAAAATATTCTTATGCTCCAGGCTCTGATTCCTAATGTCTGACCATGAGCTCAAATGTAGGAAGGCTAGACTACATTTTTCATGTTTTCCTCAAGTTTTTTTCCCCTACACTCCTCATCTTCCTCGCTCTTTGACTGCCACCATCTCACCCGTCTTCAGATCTGTAATACTTGGCTTACTCAACCTGGAATCTCCCTTGATCTTCAAAATAGAGATTATGACAGCATCATGCCAAGTCTTTGTTTGTCATCCAAAATACTGTTTTCACATCCATCTGCCCAACTAAAACTCTTGTTCAGATTCTTATTTCACAGCTTGTTTACTGCAATATCCTTTGCCTCCTACCACTGTGGGCTTGTTCAAGTAAAAAATGGCATTTTTAGGTGATACAGTGCACAGCACAACTGGCTCCTGTTCCACAACCAGCATTTCCTAATATGAAGGTAATAAATTAGTAACTGTAGTAATATCTGATCCTGATTTTGTTACTGCTAACCTAAAGAGCATCAGCATATCAACAAACCATCAACTAAATGAATCTGAAAAAAAAAACTTGCAAGATGCCAAAAAATACCAGTCAATACAGTGACACTTACAAAATTACTTTTTGAGCTTGAAGAAACACTGCTGTAAACATAAGAAGCAAACAAACAAACAATATGTGAATAAAACAAATACCTGATAGTCTGAGGTCATAATAAGTCCACCTGAGGTAGTGGTAGGAGGAACAACTCTCACTTTTTTCAGTGGGGGTCCCTGTGCGTGACTGTTGTCTTGGTTCCCTGGATGACCAGTTCCATTAGTATGGTTATTGCCCTGCTGCTGCTGCTGGTTCTTCTCAATTGTTTAAACACAAAGAAAAATTTCAACTCAAAAGCAGTACATGAAATAACATGAAATCAGGAAAGAGTGTGAAAGCCAGTGAAACATGATGATAGTGTTCTTCTAGTACTTACTTTGTCTCCTTTATCATCTGGTTCTTCTTCTGTTAAAAATTCCCGTTTTGGGTAAGGGATTTGACAACCTGCAAAAACACTGCCCCCCAAAAAAGTCTATTTATCACTGTATTAGAACAGAAGGGTTAGACCTCTAAGATTCATACTTCACCCATGCTAGTTTCAAATTGCCTGAGCCATCCCTTTCCCTGTCTTACTATCACCATAATCTAAACTTAGTAAAAACCTATTCACATTTGATTTTAATGTTCAGTTGACTCTTATACACTAACTTGAAGTCCCAGTAGATTTTTCACAGTTCCTGCTAACTGCTGGCTGAAAAGGTATGCCACCCATTAGGTATGTGCACAGGCAAAAAGAGCTATTTTAGTCCAGCTGTTCACAATCTCAGGAATAGCAAAAACAATCCTGGAAACTCCACTGACTATTAATAAAACCACCTGGAAAAAGGTTTAACTAGAAATGTCACCTGTCAATTCATATCTCGTGGTCCACATGGATTTGCTACTGCTAGTGCAAGTTAATATTTACCTGCCCTTAATCAGCAGAATGTATTTATAATGAAGTCTCTGTACACCTGTTAGCAATACTCATTGTGTATTCACATTAAAAGGCCAACCTAAACTTGAGAAAAAAAGACAAACGCTGTCCTAAAAGCAGTTTCTGCAACAGCCAGTCATTCACATGACTTTAAATCACGGAGAGGGGTCAGGAGATACTATAAATAATCCAGTAGGTTTTAGTGAAATAGTTTCATTTTTAATTAATTGCTTATAAATATACATATTTTACAAATTCTTCCCTAGATAAGGGTAGAGAATCACACATGGGATATAGTAATAGTTTTCCTAAAAAGGTGTATAATCTTCTCTCTGGCTAGTCTTTTGGGAGGGGGGCTTAATTTTTAATTAAATCATTCATTGTCCATAAATTTTCTCCCTTTTGTAAATCTGCCTGCGTAAACAAAATTGAGAAGTGTCTACAGAAAACGGCTTTAAATTGTTAAGGATGACAGCACAGAGACACAGAGTTGACTTTCCCCACCCACTGAATTTACAACAAAGGCTAAGACAGAAAAATGTAAACTAATTAGAGAATGTCATCTGGCATTCTAGAGCAGAGAAGTGGACCTGCGGCACTTAGCAGTTGTCTACCAAGATCTGTAGCATGCATAATAAACCTG
Organism: Neopelma chrysocephalum; assembly: GCF_003984885.1. NCBI lineage: Eukaryota > Metazoa > Chordata > Aves > Passeriformes > Pipridae > Neopelma > Neopelma chrysocephalum. The sequence continues at coordinate 5,490,651 of NW_020897702.1, forward strand.
TCAGTGAATAAGAAGATTAGTGCTGCAACTAATAGGATCATAGTTCCATAAAGCAAGAGATTAATAAAAATGCTATTTAATTTTAAAAACCACAAATGGCATTTAAGTGGTTTCTTCAGTTGTTAGACAGTAAGTATTTAGCTCAATATTCACAAACATATTTAGGGAAGAGAGAAAGCACACAGTTCCAAAGCACCTCTGAATGTACTGATAGATTAATAAACTGACCACTTACTCGGACGTGGGAAGAGGATCTTCCAAGAAATAGGGATCCTGCATAGCCTGTTCTGAGGTAATTCTCTTTATTGGATCCATAGTGAGCAATTTCTGAAGCTGCAAAAAATAAAAGATAAAAAGCTCTGCATTACCAAAACCATTTGCAGAAACTTTACTGTATTCCTGAAAGACAATACAAATGTGTCCGATCTCAAAAGCCTAACCATAAATGGCATAACTACATTCTTCTCTTCTGTTAAAATAGTAACTTCATTTCCTACGAAGAACACATTTTCACTTGCAAAGCCCAGGACACTCAGTTCCAGTCACAAATGTTGTATCGAAAACATTCAGAAACTTTCCATAATGTACTAGCAAGCTTTGATCATACAATAGTTTGGGCTGGAAGAGACCTTTCAAGATCATCTAGTCCAGCCCCCTGCAATAAGCAGGCACACCTTCTACTAGAACAGCTTGCTCAGAGCCCCATCCAGCCTGTCCTTAACATTTCCATGGACGGGGTATCCATAACTTCTCTAGGCAACAAGTTCTACTGCCTCACCACCCTCTGAGTAAAGATTTTCTTCCTAGTATCCAATCTAAATCTACCTCCTTTCAGTATAAAGCCATTACCTCTTGTCCTATCAAAAAAAGTCCCTCTCCAACTGTCTTGCAGGCCCCCTTCAGGTGCCTGCAAAGTACTACAAGGTCTCCCCAGAGCCTTATCTTCTCAAGGCTGAACAACCCCAACTCTCTAGACTGTCTTCATAGGAGAGATGCTCCAGCCCTCTGATTATCTCTATGGCCCTCCTCTGGACACAGCACTCCAGTAGGGGTCTCACGAATTAGGAATGACAGACCAGAGTGATTTTATTTAACTCTAGTGCTGAACTGCAGTGATGCATTCTAAAAGAAAGCTGCTTAAAAACTCTTGGGTCTGATCATCAGAGAAGGCAGAGCTTCCAATTACTTGAATAAAAGCCACACGGTCCTCAAACATTCAGGCCTCTTAACCATCTTCTCTTTTCTCCAATTTTATATATATACATATAATGTGTATATACAGTTTATTTTAGTGGCTTGAATGTTCTTTAAAAAACAGAGAAAAAGGCCCAATATAGTAATTTCTGAAACAACACAAAGCAGGCACTTCCAGAGCTGAGCAAGTGCATAACTTTAACTGGAGTCTTCATTAAAAAAAAGTAATACATTCTAGAAAGAAAATGATTGTTGTAAAGGTTCTACAAAGTATTCATAAGAAAGCTACAAAAGATTAGCGCACTGGGAAGACATATTAAAACTTTCCAAACTACATGTTCAAGTCTCAAGTAATTTTATTTTTAAGTCTAAGATACAAGCTTGTATCACAGAATCATCTCATAGAATGGTCTGGGTTGGAAGAGACCTTAAAGATCATCCAGTTCCAACCCCTCTGCTGTGGGCAGGGGCACCTTCCAGGTTGCTCAAAGTCCCATCCAACCTGGTCTTGAACACTTCCAGGGACGGGGCATCCACAACTTCTCTGTGCAACCTGTTCCAGTGCCTCACTACCCTCACAGTCAAGAATTTATTCCTAATATCCAATACCAAATCTACCCTCTTTCAGCTTAAATCCATTACCCCATGTCCTATCACTGCTTGCCCTTGCAAAAAGTCCTCCAGCCTTTCTACATGTGCCCCCTTTAAATACTGCTATAAAATCTCCCCAAAAGCTTAATAATGAATATGTAAAAAAATGAGGCATATAGGAACTTTTAAAAAGTAAAAATTAAGCTATTGAAAGTACGCAAAGCGGCAAAATGGCTAAGAGTTGCAGCAACACTGCAAATTTAATTGAGAGCTAAACATGACTTGAAGACCAAAAACTTTAAAATTACTGGATACTGAAGCTAATCCAGTGAATGACACAGAATAATTTTATCAATGTGGAACAATACAGTGACTTTGCAATTCTCAGACTGCAGAGTATCAGTTATTCCCAACTTTATATAAACTTAGTCACAGTGTACTTGACTCCAGCTCAACTCTTACTTTGAACAACTGTAACTGATAGGAGAGGTTTGATTTTTTTCGGTATGCATGAACTTACCAAGTGGAATGCCTTACTATCTGGTTTAACTTTATGTTTTTCCATATATTTGATAAGGCTGCAGTTGGTATACCTAAAAAAAGGAATAAAAGTGACACTTCCAATATGTAAATCATTGATAGCGCCAAACTTTCTTAGTAGCCACAAAACATATTAATAAAAACAGTTTAGTCTCCATTGCAAATTCACTAAGCAGGGAAAACCCACAACTACTAACACCAGAGATTGCTTAAAAATCAGACACTACCATAAAGGCATCTGTTTCCCTCATACACTTGTAAAAACACATCACATCCACACAAAAAGCACAGTTTTAACCCACATTCAGACAGCAAACTATCAATTGGATTTAAACTGCCTGTGGGCAATTTTACTACTATATTATTTAATTCTGTATATTTCCCAAGACAGTAAAGATGCAGATAAATACTAAACCCATCTGAACGCTGTCCTGCAACATACAGGTTGCTACAAGAAAATTCATGAACTTGTTTGAAGAGGAACTCAAAAATAAGGTTTCTAAATGGTTACAATAGCGTGGCAGATGCAAGAAATGTATGTAACTGTACAGCCCCAAATCCCTCAGCATGGAAATCAAGCAACAGGGTGGCATTTTAAGTGCAGGTATTAGATGCTGTCAATGTGACAGCAAAGCTGAAGGGTACTTTTTTTCTTTGGCCTTCATAAGCTACCCCAGACGCCAACTCTGAAAATTACACCCACTGTTTGCTGGAAACGGTATAAGGTTCCCAGACCCCTTTTATGCAGCTATTACAGAAAAATCATTTCCAGGACCACAGATTTGGGAACAGCTGTGACAAACTGTGCTTTGCCAACTTCCAAGCTATGTGGGGTCTTCCTGGCATCACCTGTTTCACATCTGCTACCTTACCATTTACAGGCTGTCTCTGGCTACCCTTCTAATTCGCCCCACCTCAACAGGCCAAGTTCACCACTACAAAACAACTTCATTTCTGATTTCACAATCTAAGTCATAACCAGTTCATAGTCCTTGTTTGCCATCTACATACAAAAGAACCTGAGCTACAAGAAATTTAGTGTAGGAGAGAGATATGTTTTCTTAAGAAAGCTCAACTCAGACTTACGTGTTTCTCCGGAAATCTTTCATTAAAGTTGAATGTTCAGGCATCTTTTTTATGTCTTCCCAATCTTTATCTGCAAAATCAGTATTAACTTTGGTTTTTCCCTTTTCCCCAAGTAAAATAAAGGGTTTTCAAGTATCTCCGCAGCCCCTTTTTTTTTTTCAGTCTGCTTCTCTAACCTTGCAGTTACTTATTTCTGTATATTCTTTGGCTCAGATTCCTTCATCACCTTTTCACAAAAAAACTTACCAACACCTAAGAGGTTCCAGCTGTGTGCTGATTAACTCAAGAACTTGAAAAAACAGATGCCAGCTACAGTGAAAATCACATACGCCCCAAACACAACACTGATGAAAAACACATCAGGCATTGTGCCTGAACCCTTCAAGACTGTTATTTAACTTATTTAGACACAGTTGTATCTCAGGACAGGAGTACATAAGACTACAGCAAACGCTGTCTTCTTCTAAAGGATTCTTCATTCTGACAGCTTTTAATTACAGGAAAATACCCAGAGGTGCTTGTGCAAAGTCCTGCTGTCTCAACTGAAAAGAAATCTGTTCGCAAACAAAAAGTTAAGAAAAAGTAAAATTTGCACACTCAAACTGACGATTATTTCATCTCATCTTCTCTGAAGCCAAGGCCAAAATGGATTTAAAAATTAAACAAAAACTTACTAGCAGCACCTAACCTCAAACATATTACAGTCTAACTCCTGAAAAAGCTCTGTGGGCAAGTAGTTTGGTTCAATTCAGATCTTTACTAAGACTGATCACAAATGAAGAACACTGAGATTAAAAGTATTGGGAGAATAAATAAATCAGAGATTAATTATTTAATTATTACTTAGTTAAACAAAATGTTCTCTTCTTTCCCAAAGACGTGAAACTATTTCAAATATAGCAAGTGTCAATTAAAAAGCAAAAAAATTGCTGCAATTAAATGAAAAATATTTCTTGGTAACAACTAAAGATCTTCAAAGGTCAAATGCAGACCATTGGAGAGGATTAATTAAACCAATCAGGGAACAGTAATAAGAGTATCATCTATTTATGTAAGCTATAGAAAATCAATGTAAAACCCAAAAGAAGTAAGAAAAGCATAAAAAGGTAAAATTCTAGACTAAAAGCAGAAAAGAACAGTGCTGCTTAAAGAAGCAAAACTAAGGAGGATTTTCCAGAAAATAAAAGCACACGATACGGAAAAGCAACATTTCCGGGAGTCTCAGAGTAGTACAGAAACAATGAAGTACATACACAGAAAAAGTCAAAGGGAAAAATAACAACATGTTTAATAACAAAATTCTAGAACCACACAAACATACAGACCACAGAATTCATGTGATAGAAAGAGGAAAATCCACAAGAACAGTAAAGAAAAACATTATTAACAGTGAATGGATAACAGCAGGGAACACAAGCAGTGAGAAAGATAACTAAAAAGTAAAAATAAGGCCCCTGTTATCCTGACATCTGCAATCATGTGAATCCTAGAAGACGAAGCATTAACTGAAGAGATGCAAGGCAGCCTGTAGAAATACAAGATATAACCAACACTGAGGGGAAAATGCAACAAGTGACATCCACCATTTGTTTTGGTTCATGCAACCAGTTTGTTCTTCTGGTTTGAAATAAAGAAATTTTCTCCACACCACAAGCTTTCTACCAGGGGAAAAAAAAATTAAATACCCTTCCTTACTTCCAAATGTTTATTTTAGCATAAAATATTTATGTTTAATTTAGCATAAGTTAAACAACTGCATAATATTCACTAAATGTATATATTTTGCTTTGTTTTGTGTAATTATCAGTTGCTTTCTAAATCTATAATCAGTACTGTTGAAATGCAGAAATACTCCTGATTTTTAATCATCCACCATTTAAACACAATCTTTTAATAAAATACTGATACCTGCATACACAAAGATAATCCTATCATTAATAATAGGGGAAATATATAATTTGACCATTAGATTCTATATTTATAACTAATGAAATAAAGACTGTGTTTGAACAGCTCTGTTGCTTTGATCAGCTGCCACCTTCATATGCAAAGAAAGCCATACAGATATCTTTCTTTGAAAAGTGGTGATAAAAAAATACAGTATGTACCTGCAGGAAATCCCATTACATTGAATATTCTGTCCAGCTGGTCATGGTGATAAGGATTACTAGTTTTGATATCTTCTTGTCGACAATGGAATATTGGCTCTGATGTTAGCAGCTCTGCAAATATACACCCTATGGCCCAAATATCTTTAAAGAAGGAGAACAGAAATTAAAAAGAAAAATCAAATTAATCTTTCCGAAAGCATCTGGGTGAGGCAGAATGTTAGGGTTTAGCTTATCAGAGATAAGGTTCCTCCACTGAAAATGTCAAGTTTCTACTGAAGAGATGCAACACTTCCTCAACTTTTTCTTTTAGCTACGGATGGAAATACATAATTCAGTAACTACATGGGAGCTGAGAGAGTATCATACAAGTTTTTCTGGGGTTTTTAAAGTGTAGTTACCATTAAACATTGTAAAAAAATTAATCTAGTTAAGAAAAACAGCAAAAGAAACTACTTGGGTATTTGCAGATGCATAAAACACAAAGAAAAGCTAAGCAGCATCTTGGTGCTTCACTGCCACACTGGCCTGGCCAAGAAGGGTGTCCTCGCTGATCAACCACTGAGTTTTATACTAAATGACCCAAAATATATAAGCTGAAAAGCCACAATATTAAAATAAACCAAATGCTATTTATAAAACCTTGCAGAAAGAGAGTAACAAGAAAATTTCTCCATGCTCACATACATCACCCTCTTTTTTTTGTAACATTCATTAAAATAAAACCCAAAACCTAGCTTCTACAGCTTTTATGTTTTCACTGTTGCATTCCAATCTTTAAATCAGATAGCCTGCATTTTCCCAGTTGTTTTATCGATTTTTTCTAGTATACACAAATGCAATTTTTAACTTAAAGTAATGCTACACTGAACCTTGAATAAACAAGAAAAGGTCATGAACAAGGACAAAAGCAAGTGATGCAGCGAACATAACCCCGTTAGTCAGTGTTTCTACACAGTTAGTTTTTATCTACACTGAAAAAATTATGTATTAAAGGCTATGACTGCCCATGCATTTTTCACATGCTGCAAGCAGAAGAAAGTACCAGTAAAGTGAGGGAACATGCAAACACAATAAATAAAGCAGTTTAAAGGAACATATAAAGAAATGTATTTGATCTATAAAAGAAACACAGTATTAACAGAGAAGTAAATGAAAATACATTTGAGGCATAAAGATTAGAATTTCTGACAAAAACATTGACACAAGCTCAAAAAAAAAAAAAGACTGAGTTCTGAGGAAAGAATTTCATGTTACAGAAATGACACAGTATGCTGACATACAACCTCCATGTCTGTGCAAACCAAGTGAAGCATTGCAGGGGAAGTTATTTCCCAAAAAATGGTTGCCAGGCTCTAGCATATCTTTTAAACCAGCCAGCAAGAGAAAAACTTCCCAATCCTTTTCTCTGCAGTCTCTCTCCCTTCCATAGCAAAGCTGTTCACTTTCAGTAAAGGTGAACCTCCCTCCAGCCTGCTGTTGGGTTGTTCCCTGTCCTACAGCCTCAGCACACAACGGCTCTGGCCATCTGTCATCCATCTTTGAAAAAGAGACACAGAGAGGCTGAAATGCAGCTTGATTTTACAGTTTAGTTTCAGTACAGCCAATATATTTTCCATTCTGTACATTGCTTATTTCATGTATTTATTACACTAGATAATAACCTCTGCAATAAAACTAATGCACTGTGCCTCACAGTCATCATAATATGAATTCTACTAGCAGTTTAAAGATACATCCATATTTTTATTTAACAGCATTTATGAAAGTCTTGTGTGAAAGCCACATAAACTTAGATTGTATTGCAGGGCATTTGGAACCAAAACCCAGAAATATTTCATTCCTATATATAGCCAGAGGCCACAGTAAACTAAACAACTTGTTAAAGATTAATATTTCTTCAAGAAGCAAATAACGTACCTTTAACTCAGCTACTGTCCTTTGAAATATTTATCAATACTTCAATATTTGGGTTCAGATTACATAAAGAACAAAATAGTCAGTTTTCGTCCAATTTACTTACCAATAGCTTTGGTATAATGCCTTGCTCCAAGAAGCAACTCTGGAGCTCGATACCAGAAGGTTACAACTACTGGATCCAAGTCTGCTAAAGGCTTCAGAGGTGAATTAAATAATCGGGCAAAGCCCATGTCAGCTGCAAAATTCAAAGAGAGGTGCTTTAAAATTTGAGGAAAACTACCAATTTTTTTTTTTTTAAACAAACTGATTGAGTTTACTTGTTAGCACTACCACCACTGCTAAATAAAGTGCAAACGCAGACTGTAGCAGATATGAACTCTGTGAGCAGATTTTTCTTAAAGCTTTTGGAGAAGTTACTGGATGGCATCATCTATAAAGTATATAATTATAAATCATTACTAAGCCATTTAGAATAAAGAATTAACCATTGTTCTGAAGAAGTGCATCAACTCACTTTTCAGGACACTGGTAAATCCTGACTCATTTTACTGATACTCTCTGGTAAAATACTCTGTTATTATAGGATGGTTCTTCAAAAAGCAGCAGTTTTTAAAGTGAGTAAAATGCAGGTTCTGCAAAGGTTAGAATGATTTATAATACATACATGCACATGACAAAAGCTCCCTCCTCATGAAGTTAGCTGTAGCAAGACTTCCTTCACACAAAAACAGCAACTAAGCCTACAGCATCTGCCTCCCTGCTGATTTTCTGTCAAGATGTATTTCCAGTATCAATATACCAGCACTGAATACCATTTAGGCTATAATTTTAAAATTCTGGTTGTGGGCACTATATCATTAAAAACTACTTTTTAGAATTGGTATTATAAAACTGCCTAGAAAGCTGTCTGAACTACCAAATATAAGTCTTACAGGCAAAAATGGGCAGAGACTAAAATACGCAGCTTCTCCCACCAGGTCTCTTTCCCAACCCACCACTTCCCAAACCCCAAGACAGAGGGACTCTGTGGTGCAGGGATATTCATATGCTGAGAAAGACTCAAATGAAATGAGATGAGTAGCCATTCCGAGGGAAAAGGACCCACATGAGGGAAAACTGTAGTGTAAATATGGGTCTAACTTGACTACAGAATTCTTAATTATTTTTCATATGCATTCCTATTTATGATTGTTTTAATGCATTTAAAAAGAGAAACATTTTACCATTTTCTACACTGAAATATCAATTACTCAAAATTGATAAAGTCACTAATAACTAGGAATAATAAGGAAAATTGTTGGCAGAAAGTGAATTTATGACTCAGAATGACACAAAAAGCCTATAAAATTATTTTAAGTTAAATCCCAGTTATGTATTTTTTAGAAAAATTAGTTACACTGGAAAAGTGGAAGCCCTTGGTATGGGTATAACTTCTGCATTCTTTTACTGCTGTGGCAATATCTTTAGAAAATAAGAAACAAAAATTCTACATTTTGATAACACACTTAGAAATCCAGGGTTCCCCTCCCTCTTCCCCCACTGGGAATGGATGGCTCAGAGGACTGGCGGCCCAATACAGAATCTTTCACCTGTCCATTAACAGAGTGACTTAATTTAGTTGTTTTCTAAGTTATTCCCAAATTAATTCAAAGTTATAAGTTAAGAAATAAATGGGTGGTCTACGTGAAATTACTAGCAAGCAGTTGTGTACAGCAATTATCGCCACCACTGTCAAAAGTGAACATGCCCAGAGGATGACCTACATTCTCTGTTTTGGAAGCAACTGCTCCATGAAGAATAAGGTAACATGAAGGAATTTTCCCTTCTGCTGTCCATGCTGTACCTGTTTTCTGTGCAGAAGACTTCAAACCCTACTGTCAACCTTAGAGCTTGGAAGGGCATTAAAAACTTTCAGGGTAGGATCTGCAGAAGCATTCAGCCCTAGCTCATCTGCTCCCTGAATTTCAAAGGGCAAGGGAAGGACTAGAGCAGCACTGAATGCTCCAAGAAAATCCTACCCTGAATCATTATACTAGTGATTAACAATATAGTTCAGATAAACAAAACACTAAGAGAACAGAGCAACAATGCAGAAGAATAATCTCATAAAAGAAAGCCAGAGGGAAGTGAAAAAGATGAACTAGCTTTAAAAAACGCTTCCAAACAGGGCTGCCTTACCATAACAAATGTAAGCAGGCTGTGCATTAAGCAGCCTGCTGTCACAGCACTGCCACGATAATGCACAGCCCGCTACAGTTTATTACTGTTAGACTACTGTTAATTTTTATTTACGTATTTAATTTAAAACAATTGAAGTTCTACAAATTATCCTCTCACTCTAAACACTAACTCCCACCACGAAATGTTACAATAGTGGGAAAGTACTGGGTCTTTCCTTCCCTGGTAAAACCCAGGTTGAGCATTTAGCAGTAGTTCTCACTAAGCATTTTGGGTGGATTACTGTGTTTTCTGAACTTTTAAGATCCCTTGTGTCTATCTCCAAGGGACCTGCCTGCTCTTTCAAGAATATTTTGTAGTCTAAATGACACCTTTGATTCCATTAAAAAACATTTAAGGTTTGTAGCAATGAGTAGTTCCCTATTTAGATTTTTATAAGTAGCAGCAAAGTAATGTCATGGCATTACAGAGGTAAATGGAGGAAATTTTAAAATCCCCTTTCTTTCTCCTCCTTTCCCCCTAGCTAGCTGTCATCTTTTATTCCCACATCAAAATCCCCCACCCCACACAAACACCCACTTAAACAAAATATAATGACATTTTCCATGTTTTATTGATGAGGCTACAGCATCTCATCGTCAGAACTGGTGCATGGGGCTAATATCATGAAGTCAGTCACTCAGAAAACAGCATTTAGGCAATGTGCCCAGGCACATACTAGTATTACAGTGACTACTTTAGGTGGTACAACTGCACTTTCAGAACATTCTAACTTAAATGCTACACTGGGACTTATCAAAGATATAAACATACCAATTTTTACTCTTCCTCGCTCAGGACCTTCACCCATAACTAAAATATTAGCAGGTTTCTGTGGAAAAAAAAATAAATATACAATACATATACCACGATAAACCTAAACATTAGTCTCTGAAAAGTTAGTTAAGGTTTGTTTTCCAGTTTTAAACCAACTTTGTTTTGATAAAAATGCCAAGTTTCTCTGTCCCGGTAAAGCTGTGCAAGGATCCAGACACAGGCTCTCCCTGACTGCATCTTCCTCGCGTTTCCTTTTGCCATTGCTGTGCTCCAGCATCATGTTCCCTCACTGACACCCTGGTGTCTGTCCTCAACCCGCATGAGCTGGCAGCTGCCAAGCTGCTGACATTTCTACCCAAATTGCCCTAGATCCTTTAGTGGGAGGCAGTACCACTGCTGTCCACCATCCCAGCACAGGGATGGGAAGCAGCTCTACAGCTGCCCAGGCTTATTAGGCACATTTGCAGACACATTTTACATAAAAAATATGCGAGATACAGATCAAACATTACCGTATCACTTAATATTGGAGAGAAAAATGATCTAATTATTCCTATTTACAAGTGTCCTATGTACAATTTACCAATTCACGCAGCTGCAAAACAGGAAAGCATTGCCTTTACATTATTTTTCTCTCCATCTTCTCTTTCTTTGTTTTACTATGGAGGTGAGTTAAAAAATTAAACTAGAGCTCAGCTGGTTTAAAACATAATTAACTCCATAATCCTGTATTTTCTGCTGTCCTGTTTCTCGTAATTTATTCTTGGTATCTGCAGTCAAAAGATTCCTCAAATGCTAATGTTTATATAATGAAACCTGCAGTGCTTATTTTGAGGGAAAAAAGTAAGGAAACTCACAACTAAAGCTGATAATCTATGCCAGACTTGCTCTCAAATAGAGTGATTTAGATATCCCTTCGTTCTATAAATCCTGGACAAAACAAGGGCTCCTATTCAGGTGTGACCTGTAAAAATTATAAGGCTGACTTACAGCTCTTGTTTTGCTTTCCAGTTTAAACTGATCTAAAGAAAAGAGTATTCCACCAAAACAGTTTAGACTACCTAAAAGTTAACATAATAAATCCCAATATCTTAGTGTGATTTACTGAACACATTCTAGGCAATTCCCAAGCCCTTCCTGAATCTATCAGGCTCTGTTGTAAACACATGCAAAGAGGCAAAAGATTTGATAAGTAATAAGTAATTCACATTGTGTAAAACAGGTACAAAAAATTAGTAATCCAGAAAAAAATTTCCTTGAGAAACATAATTACTGTTGTTTATGAAAGGCTCCAAAGTGGATTTCTGTAACTCTACAATCCGTGTACAAAATACGTAAAAGGAATCTGAGGTGTTGCATTTCTGAGAGCAGGTTAAAGATGGAAGAAAATATTATAGCTTGACTATGATCAAAAAAGGTAAGATATATCCCATTGTCTTCCAACAGCAGTAACAGATCCAACTTGTGCTATATTAAGCTCAGTGATTTGCAGAAGAAATTGTCCCCCATACCACCACCACCCTGTTTCTATTTTGTTTTTTAATAAAGGCATACATTCCAGGTAAGTACTGCTTCAACATCAAAAAAATGCAGTATGTGGGCACACAGCTCTCAAAGCACTCCATTTAGATTGTTTCCACAAAAGTTTTAGAAATAAACAAGCAGTGTACATTTTTAAATTCAGAGTTAATGCTGAACTTTGTAGCAATTCAATCCACTAGGTAAGAAACACACCATTTCACCACATAAGCCTTTCTATTGTTATACTGTGACTCAAAGAACAAAACCATACCTTTTACAAAATGTGCTTCAATATAAACGGGGTGCTAATAAGCTACATGCCTAATTAATAATTTTTGAGTAGAGTTAATGACACATTACACAGGCACTAAAATTTTTCAGATATATAATACATTGACCTAAAGTATCATTTTTCCCCCTGCAAATTCACGAGTTGATAATACTCTACAAAATGCTTGTAACATCCCCATGGTGTTTTCACCTTAAGATATTTTACTGTTTGGGTTTTGATAAGGACAAGGAGCCCTATTCACACAAAGGCTCCATTATACCAGATGACTAATCAACACAGCACTGGGTAACAATTCCTGCACCTAAGATCTTCTACCCTAAGTTCAAGGTAGGTAGAGATGAGAAGAGAAAGCACAATGAGATAAGACAGTACTGGTTAGCAAAGTAAGTATCAACACCCTGACTCACACTCAAGATTTCAGGAGTTTTACAATAGAGACAATTTAGAAATCCGTGTAGGAGTATACTAAAGCTGCAAAATGAAAAAACCCTCAGTTGTTCTGGAATAACCATTCACAGCAGTTCACCTTTTTTTCTACAGTCAAAGGTCCTTCACTTAAACAGCTCTGTTTGGAACAGAAGATTCTTCCTACAGACAAAAATATTTATATAGTCATATCACTGTAAAAATGCAGCATCACATTTAAAAAAAATAAATTTTAAATAAGATGCCTTATTAGGAAGGTTCCCATTTCTAATATCATTGCATGAGTAGCCTGGAACAACATTTTTGGTTGAAAGAATTTTCCAAACAAGACCATTCAATTTAAATGCACATATGCATTTTGAGGAATCCCTGAAAAACATTGAAGTCCACTAACAAAAGTCAATACACGGGTCAGGGATTCTTGTTAGGTATTTTATACTCTAATCTGCCATCTGGAGAAAAAAAAACAAAAAACAAACCAAAAAAACCAACAACTCACAGATTTTGGGCAACTCATTACAAAGTTATTTGCAAAGAAGAATAAGCAGAAAGAGAAGAGAGAAATCTGGATAAGCATTAGTTTAATTTGTTAATATTCAGTTACAATTTAATTATTCAGAAAAAATGAAAGCTGAAATAGCTTATTCAAATTACTTGGGCTGAACAAGTGAAGAAAAATCTTTCAGCAATTTTTATACTCTGTTCTGAAAACACAGTAAGACAGCTATCTTTTTTTTTATAACTACAAATAATCAACTTGAAGTCACTCATTTTTGTTCTAATAGAGGCATCTTTAGTTTTGCCATTAAGTAAAATAATTTGCTCATGCCAGACAAATACAAATGAAAAACCTATTATGATCGTAAACCAAATGTGAAAAGCCATGCAGCGATTTACAGCTGAGTAACTTCAGAGACTAACAAGTTTCTGGCAACCCCACAGAACTACACTTAAGAAAAATCACCCTTTCCCAAACCCCACCTCAACAGCAGGGGAAGAATTCATTCTCATAAATGAATTCCTGTGACCATAGCACAGCACTAAATCTTATCTGGCTTTGTAGGACGCTTTGTTGCGATACCTGGACAAATCCTAATCTTGTGCATTTAATCACTATTACTATTGATGAGAGAAAAAAGATCCTCACTGAATCATTTTCAGGTGCTTCTAATTTAATCATTATTTGCAAAGTGTAAAAAGAAATTCTAAGAAGCAAGCTAATTTCAAACAGAAGACATAAAAACCCACAGGCTACAGCAAGAACTTCAGGTAATCACCTTCACCCATCTTCCTGACCTGACACGATACCACTCTCTCTTCACTCTGATTCTGAAGTCCCTGGTGATGAAGGCTGCACAATTCCCAGGCAATCTATTCTCTTTCATTCTTCTCCACTGCAGTTTTTCCTTTCCTTCTCACACAACAGACAAGGTTACTCCCACTGCCTCTCCTACATCAGCAGAAGGAGCAGACAACCCCTACTTCACTGCAAGAACTTCTTACACTTCCCAAGACAAACCTCTCTCTTCAGTCCTATCACCTAGATAAAAAAAAAAAAAAACAAAAAACCACAAACTCTCACATGCTCCGTGTTTCCTAACTGGTTATTTTTTTCTGGATGTATGATCATTCTGGTGGATTCCCTCTAGCTGTTCTGCCTTGGGCCACCTATTTATTTCAACTCAAGTGCTTCAAATTACACACTGCTGAAGCTTCACTAATGCTAAATGCAGTGGAGGGATTGTTTTACATGCCTTGCACAGTATCTTCCACTTTATATGATCCTTATATGATTTTTGTATGAGTGAGGTATCCTGCCTCTCTCTATAAGACTATTGACTCATGTTAAGGTTACCAGCCATGCATTTTCTTCACATCTTTTCTGCAGGACTGCTACTTTGAACGAACATTGCAGTCACACACTGCTTCTTAACATACACTGAAAATGTTTGTGTACATTCACAGAGAGGAAACTCAAGACTTCAAAACTTACTTATCTGAATTTCTATTTTGGAGGTAAAAATGCAAACAAAATGAAAATTATACGTCTGTCTTGATGATATGTGACCAAAAAAACAAAAACAAAAAGAAAAAAAAAACTAAACAAACAAACAAACAAACAAAAACAGAAAAAAAAACCCACCAAAACCAAAAAAAAACCACCTCACCACCAAAACCAGCATTCCTGTTGCTCAGAGCAAGTTATTGATAGGAGCAGGAGATGATTATTTATTCTGTGTTTGCATACTAGATGTCTGGAAATCACAGAACATTGTCTCATGCTCCAGGAAAAGCACTCTGCTGCTGAGTCCTCCTCTCACTACACTTTACTCATCAAAGCAATGAGGAAAAATGCACGTTTTCAGACAGCTTAGCCATTGCGATCTTTGATTCTTTGTACTTTTAGCATCAAACCAGGTCTGCAGGAACTATTGATCTACATATTTTTGCTACTAGTCTGTTTCTAAAATCGCTAATTTTCAAAGACTGATTTTAAACATAGCTATTGGTGATTAATACAAATTCCTTTGAATTCTGTATTATGGTATTATTATAACGCAGATGCTACCTCCTCCCCATCCTTATTATTAACTCTTTGCAGCAGTCTATGCATATTTATGAACAGACTCATACTCTTTACACCTGCATTTTAATGCATCTTTTAATAAGGTTTTAGTATCATCCTTACTACTTTTCATTTGGATAATTCAATACTTAGGAGTTTGTCTACTAAAACATTACTCAGCAGAGGATTCACAGTGATGGGGTGAGTCACACCAGTGACTTTTGTTAATCACTGCTATTTGTGCGTCATTAATGGCTATGCCACCAATATTCAGAACTGGCCATGCCACCCATTTCTACCTGTGACAAGATAATTGATAGAAGTATAACATTCCTTTTCAATTTTAAAAAAAAGGCAGTTTAACTCTAAAAGAACAACGCTAAGCAAAGGGCTTTTATCCCTAAATTGTTTTGCTTTTGCAACCATGACCTCAATGATTCTATTAAGATTTATATTTAATGACTTCTTTATATTTTAGACTTCAAAGTATTAAACAATACAGGAACAGAATCAAAAACACAACCCTGCAATCATACCAAATCAAAACTGAACTTCTTCAATTGTATGTGAGCAAGTGCCTGAGAAGTATGAAACACAAATAAGTTAAAAATGTCTAGCTGTGAAGTTCATAATTCAATGGCACGGAAAAAAATAATCAAAAAGGTTTAGAAAGACAACTGCAAGGGCTTAGCAAAATGTAGCCTGCTTAAAAGAGCACTTTTGTGGCATAGCAGTAGAAATTTTAATATATTGTTGTGGTTTATCACTTCCCAGTTAAGTCCTCGGATAAGAAAAGCTGTGAAGCAAAACCTAAGCTTCGGTCTATGACCAACAACACATTCAACGTTTATGCTTCTTAAGGTACACCTCTAATAACCTTGTCGATCTTCAAGCAGTCATAACATACACCAAAATAGTTCCTTATTATCAAGGTGAGATGCTCCCTTATTGCATTCTTAGGGACCGGAACTGTCTTTTTGGAATATTTTATGATTGAAGAAAATAATCCATTTTCCTTCCACTTTGAACAAAACTGACTACTTCAATGCTAAACAGCGCTCTCGCACAATAACTGTCAATACACCCTCATTCAAGTGATAGTATCAGCGCTTTTCTGAAGTTAATTTCTTTCCTTGAATTCAAAGATGTGTATTCGCAATCAAGATAATTTCTGTTGCATCTATTAACTGATTTGGGGCTTTAAAATAAATTATAATCAAAAGACCACCACAACCACTGGTAAAAACAATGGCTCCACAGAACTCAACATGTATTAAATCTAAGCATCAAGACACTTTTTTATTACAGAACACATTAATTGTGAAAAGCACTGGAAAATTAAGAAAACAAATTTTAATGTAATACTTCCTGTAATTATTTTCCTATAAAGTACATCCCAGAGCTGTTTAAAATAAATAAATCAAGCATCTAAATAAAATTCTCATTAAAACCTGGAGTCGTTAAAATAATCAGTAACAGCCAAACAAAAACAAAACCCTAAATTATCAAAGCACACATGCTCAAAAATTTTAAAAGCACAGGAAGTGTTTGGCAAGATAAAAGGATGCTGTATCTATGCCAGGGAGGGCTTCTGCTACTTACCATCAACTGTATTTTATCTCTGTTTCAGTCTGATAAAAGCTGTTGGTCTCACTATTACATTTTTATGCACTGAACACAATCCAAAAATTTCCTTTCAAAGCCTGTACACCACCTAATACACAGGCTTTTCTATCACTTTCATTGGATCTGAATTCAAGTTGAAAGAAAAAAAATTAATTAAATTTCTCAGGACATCAGGACAAGCTGCAGGGCATGACTTTCTGTATTAAGTCTCCAAGAAAGGAAAGGTGGGTATCATAGGCCAAAAATACTATTATAGCAGGAAAATCTAACATGTCAAATATCATTAACACATCATTCAAAAGTGTAGTAACGACCTTTATGCATTAAAACAATCAATCTTGAAGAAATATATTTCCTAAAGGTTTTGCTAAAGCAGCAGAGGTCAGGATGACTCTGGATGCTGTGGACACATCAGAGCAGGATCAAATGCAAGAGCAGAGCGTGCTCTGAAACTGGTTTTCAGGTACTATGTTATTCCACATATAATTCCAACTCCTTTTTATATTTAGAGTTCTGTCTCACAAGTAGGGATTTTGAATGAGTAATAGAAACACTGAGTACCATTTTTACTCATTAATTTTGTTGGAGCAGTTTCCACAGGTTGACAGATATGCAGTAGTACTGTAATGTCATACATCCCAATACATTCACACAAAGGCAGAAAATTGCCTTATTTACTCCTTGGATTGCATGCAGTTGTGGCAGCTCATACCATTTTCCTTAACAGCCCTATTTTATTGTTTTTCATTTAAATAATACTCTCATTACTTCCATATCACCCTATTTGTATTGACTAACACAACTCCTCCTGTTCTGGATTAAGAAAAAATAACAAAGGTGAAAAGCCTATGTAATTTATTACTATGCACTTTCCAGTGGTTGCATGGGCTTTCTGTTTACCTGTTAAAGAAACTTTGTATTTCAAACAACACCTTAAAGATTGTGTTTTGTGTCACTCATGTTAAGAGCAAGACATGAAGTTGGGAGTTCATAAAGAACAAGCTTTTATATAAGTTTATATAAGTTTGTCCTATTTATAAGGTTACTTTAAAACTGCTTAGATTTAATCAAATGACTGTTTTCTTATCATCTTTTCCTCTACGAGTATAAATCATACAAAACACTGCATTTTCTTTCTACAGCAGACTGCAGTAAAAGCATTTACTATGGCTCCTTCCCGTATTTTGAACAATTTATATTCCTCTCTCTCACAGCATTTTACGTGTAAACTTTGACACAACCTTAAGGTATTCAGCAGTTAAAAAAAAAACAAACAACAAAACTAAATTGCAAACTGCATCTGTTTCTAAAATCATACTCTAGGGTTTTTTAAATCCTACTGCAGAGATTTTATTGACTAAACTTACTTCAAAGGTAGATTTGTGATCAAAGAGCTTCCGGTACCCCATACCTCTCTCAGGTCAGAACCACAAATTATGCTGATACTTTTTCTGTCTGGCTAGTACAGCTCATCACCTTAGTGGCAGAAATTCCATCTGAAGTTTCTAGAATGCCTTTCCTCTGTAGAAGTCGTACCTCTACATGTATTTATCTAAATGGAAATGAGTTATTGCAGCCACTTTACCTGTAACTACTGCATGGAATGCACTGAGATGACCTGAGTTAACCTTCAAACAGTGAAGGATTACCTACATTACTCTTTTCGGCAGCAGAATTAGGTATTTGGCCATCTTGGAAAGCCAGCACATGAAAAAACCAGGCTAGTAATGAAAGAACAAGTTCATAGTTACAGAAAACAAAGAGATCTACTATAGTCCTCCCTGTATTTGCATTGCCAAATGTGTCATATATATACAGGCAGATAGATAGAAAAATTATCTATATCCATCTATGAATGATATTCCTCAATATTACTTACATGACACTCATATAATTCTCATTACATTATTCTACTTTAGTTATCAATCTACTCAAATGCCTTGGAATTTAAGTCAAAGTATTTCTAAGCCTGAAAAAAACAATAGCAAAAGTATTTTACCAGTTGGCTCTGGTGCAACTCTCAATGCATTTCTCATGAAATTTGAAAGAAATGGTCTGTTTTAATATCCTATCTTTTTACCAAATGTACCTGAATTTTGCTAACAGATACAAAGGTTTCTTGGGGGAAACTAACAAAGAACCAGCTTGCCCAGGTAAGCTTTGTCTCCTTAAGCAGCTACACAGTATCAACACATCAACATAATGAGGGTTTTTTTCTTGTAAAAACAGAACTTGCATATTTTTTTAACTATTTTTTCCTAGAGACTGTAAAAACAATGCTGTTATTTTGTATATCTAGAACTCTAAAGCACCACCTTGTTTCCAGTTCACAAGTCAATATGCAATATGAGGACACTTGTGTTTCTGGTGCTGTTATTAAACGTATATTCCACCAGACAAGGACAAACTTCGCAAAGGCACAGAAAAGGTCTGCATTGATTTCATACCCTGCAAGGTAAAGATAAAAGTGGTTATAAAGATCAGTCCTGAAACACTGGATCTAGTCCTGAAGGACTCCAGGGAAAGGAGGAGAGAGAAAACAAAAGCAGTACTCTTCACATTTATAGCGTTTATATTAATATAAAGAAAAACTACAAGTTACTTTCAGATTCAAATCTGTACTTCCCCTTTTGCAATAGTTCCTCACTGCCTGTTAACCTGTCTAGGATTACTGGTTAAAATTATTTGATTTACAATGATGTAGAAACATCAGGGCAAAAATACTCCGCTTCCATTGCTTCTTGCGTCTGACAGTTCTACAGAAGAAAAGGCAAAAATATATCACTAAAACATCAATAATCATGTAATGCAACTTCATGTCTACAAATACTAATCTGTGTTGCACTTGTATGTCCCTAAGACACATAGTGGCAGTTCAACAGAAGTTTACACTGATTACAGAACTCCAAAGTCAGAAACTCTACTTGTATTTTCTCTAGGCAATAACAGTCTCAAGAGTAATTCTGCCTAGGTTTGGTCACATTATCGAATTGGTAAATTAGCAAAGCTCCTCTTATAATACACATATTGCTCCCCCTTGACCTCCTCTTTAAACTTTGGGCAAAGATTGTATTTACTGTAGTTTCAAAACAAGATATACTCACTAATAGAGCAAAAAATAGTTGCCAGTATTATTGCCAGCTGTAAACATGAAGGTTGCAAGACTTCGGTTTTATCACCACAGAGGATTAATTATTTTGAGAATGGTTTATGGAAAAGAAATACTGAGCTAAAAAGCAGAAAAACTAAATTTAGGTTCCACCAGACAAAGCATAAGTCAGTACCCCAGACAAACTGATACAGTTAGATTGTTTGGAAACACCTGCAGAAGATAATGAAAGGCTACAAAAAATTACAGATAAAGTTGGACTCAACAATCAAGTAAACGGGGCTTTGAACAAAAGCAGTAATCTAAGAGAAGTGGATTTGAAAAACCTGTACCTGAAATAGAGATTTCTGACCTTTCCTTGCACTTTACTTTCATTTGAATCAACTTAAGAAATGAGCTTTTCACTTGGAAATCAGAAAAATACCCACCAAATGTTCCCCTATTCAGCACTCCATCTTATTATTAATTTGAAACTAACAGCTCTGTGTGGTAAAATATTACCAAGATTTTTAGGACATTTTGCTAAACATCAGTTGCTTGGATAAAAATTTTCAAGTGTTTTCTGTTGATCTCACATATTACATAAATATTTGAGTTTATAGTATCCTTTCACCATCCTTACTTAAAATGGCCTTGCATTTTCTTATAAGGGATCTAAGGTTAAAGATGATCAACCTATAAAAAGCTATGAAAGAGTACATTCATATTCAAGAATTGCTTCAATGGATGTGCCCCGTGAATTAAAAAAAAAAAAAAAAACCAAAAAAAAAAAACAAAACCTTTCACTATCTTTAAAGACTGTCAATTTACAAAATCACCAGGAAGCCCTGCAATGAAGACCCAAATACAACTGGAGGAGTAGACTAAATTTAGTTTTCTAAATTTAAGTTTTCATTTATATTTTCCATTGGATTCCAGTACTTAGCACCTCCAGCTAAGAATAAAAGATATAGGGCTAATCCAATAAAGGTCTAAAAATAAGAATCTCTGTAACACTTTAATCCTATAGAATTGACAAGTTTTTTAATATCTTCAGGTATCTCTTTCTAGAGACACTAGTGTTACACAAGTGTTTCATACCAAAGTCTGTAACAACTGATGATCCAGTAGAAGTGTATCTTTCATTTTTTGACCACACAGCTTCCAAAAAAACTTTTGGTGATACGTTGCCTTTTTTCTTCAGGAAAAGAAAATGGCACCACATCCTCCCCCTCATCATACTGCAGACAAGATACATTGCAAAAATGTCCTCCTTTGCTGCAAAGGTTTTGAATTTCACTGCGTTCTTCACATTGTTATTTACTCCATATGAGCTATTTGATCTTTCATATCCATCTTACACCTGCTCCCTCATAGCTCCCCATCCCCTTGGTTTCTCTTCTATTATTTGTCATAAGCTGGATTTTAGACTTTGAAAAAACGGTAATTTTTCAAGACAGATCAAATGATGAAGATATAACACATTCACAGAATAGCTGAGGATGGAAGGCACCTCTGGATATCATCTGCCAGCTTGTTGAGGGTGTGCTTTCTCTCTTTGTTCATATCACTGATAATGATGTTAAACAGCACTGGTCTCATTATCAACCCTTGGGACACTGCTCTAGTGACTGCTGTCCAGCTCAGCTTCATGGCACTGATTACAATCCTTTGAGCCCATCAACTCAGTCAGTTCTCAATCCACTTCACTGTGCACTTCCTAGTCTCTACATTAGTTTGTCGACAAGGATGTATGGGATGCAGAGTTGAAAGTCTTACTAAAGGAAGCAATATCCACTGCTGTTATGCCATCCATCAAGCTAGTCACTGAAGGCTTTCAGGTTGGCTAACCACAATTTCCCCTTCATAAAAATCCATGTTGACTACTCCCAATCACCTTCATATCTTTCAGCTTGCAAATGCCTTCCAGGAGGATTTGATCCATCACCTTTCCAATGATCAAGGCAAGAGTGATTGACTGGCATCTGATTTCCCAGGTCCTCCTTGAAGACTGGAGTGACATTTCCTTTTTTCCCCACAGGTACATCCCCTTCCTTATGGCTATGGCCTTTCATAGAAAGTGGTCTCACGATGATTTGCATATATGAACATGAAGCACATTATTTTATGTAAATCTATAGGCTTCTCTATGGTGAACTCAAAGATCTTGTCACAAACTCACACATCTCTCTCTACTTTTCTAACTGGAAGGCTGGTAGTACTGCAGCAATATGTTCCACTTCTACTTTTAAATCTGCATTTGCATAAAGTTGACAGACATTATTCAGTCAAAAGTTTGACCTAAGAGGCTATTTTCTTTCAAGTTTTTTGGGTTGTTTTCCTTTTTTTGGTAGTTTCTCTTTTTTTTTTTTAATCACTGGCATGAGCACCAAATACTTAAGTTTTGCAATCTCCTTTGATCATTTCTATATTTGGATTAGTTACTCGTTTGAAAGTTTAATCTAAGACAAAGAAAATACTAAGAAAGGTAGGCAAGGGAGTAGTCATGTTCCCTGTAAATAGAAGCATTAAGAAACACTAGATATTATTTTAACTATAGAATATTTAGAATTATAGTAAACTACAACTCAGAGAAAAGCATGTAATTGTAAGCATATGCAAGAAAACAAGGTTCTGCCAGACACACTGTTCTTTTGTGATCTCATGAAAGCGCATACCTAATGAAAAACACCTTGCAAAGAAAAATCCTGGGAAATGTAACAGCTGACAACCAAAAGAGTGATTGGGTTTGGACTAGTTTGTTTTTTTTTTTCTCCTCTGAAATAAAATCACTACCAAGTCATTATAATGCCTTTTGGGAAACGATGCCTATGATACACTTAAACAGAGTAGAAAACTACCCTGCTTTTAAAAGCTGCAAACTTCTTTCTAATAACGTGCACAGCTTTTCCTATTAATTCTTTCTTCTTTTTAAGAATTTAGGTTCATTCCTTCAAATGACCGCAGATTTGGAAGCTCTACAGCAACACCAAAGGGCATTCCTGTATTTCTGAAGTCATCGTTGAATATTGATGAGGGAGAATTCCTTGGATTCTAAAGCTCTAATGGGGGAAATGGTAAGCTGCCAGGGTAAAAGTTCCACATATTTAACTTTGCCTAATGCACACAATTAAGTGATTCACTTTCCAGAGCCTGAAAAGTAATTAAGACTTTGTCTACAAAAAAAACCCACAAAAACACTCTGGCAGTGGCTTCTCCTCGCTGATTGTTAAAAGAACATCTCTAATCCCAAACCTGGCAGCAGGTATCCTTGGGAAGAGTCCAGGTCCCAGAAAGTTATGTTCCAACTGTATTAAAGCTTGACTACCTCAAAGCAGCAGTTCAGCTTAGCTACACACTAGAACACATTCACTAGCAGTATCCTGTGCTAGTTTGCAAATGTTCACATCCACAGTGACACAATCCCAGACTAACTAGGACACAGATGTTATTGACAAAGGTTTAGAAACTGTCATTCCTTTGGCAAGATACAGGAGGAAGGGAACAGGAAGCAGGAGCCCAACACTGTGTTAACCCCTCTTCCATACCTGGCTTGCCAAGTGGCAATTCATCAGTTCAACACCCACTCACACCCCACACAAAAAAATGGGACAGAGAATGTAGTCTGAAGATTTAGAAACAAAAATAATTTTATCCTAGTGTCCCAGCTGCAGTACTACAAGTAAGACCTGTGAGATTTCCTCTGTGGTTTTTTGTTTGTAGTTTTTTTGGGGATGTGGTGGTATGCTTTTAAGCATTGCTGCACCATGGAAGTACTTCAAATAGTTTAGATGCAAATTCTATTATTAATGTAAATTGCAGACTAATCTTACTGTCAGTGACCACACATGTAGTGGAGGGGTGCTCCTCTCTTAGCTGAGACTGGATCCTGATTGTGTAGACAGGACTACTACAAAATAATATTAAATAAAGATGCACTTTCAAATACTAACAGGCATGGCACAAAAGTTACTGTACCATGCAAATAGACTGCTGTTTTGAGCCCATTACTTGAAAAAACCTTCCAAGCACGCTGTAAAATGCATCTTCTCTTTTCCCTTGCTGTTGAGGTTGCAGATTGATGAAAACAGATCTATGGATAATCTTCTGCTTACGCTTATTTTTAGTGTAGAATAAGAACTTGCAGTAAAGGCAAGTCCAATAGCTGGATATTATAAAATGGAAAAAATACTAGGAAAAGAAGTCAGCAAAATGCATGCTTCATAACTAAATTCAAAATATTATTAAAACTGTAATTGATGCACTTTGTGGTGATTACATGAAGCGTTCTTATTTCCTTCCTGCTACAATCAGAGCATGAATAAACTATCTGCTTTCAATTACTTTAAGCCGTGAAATTTAAAAAAGCTGAAGAATATGCAAGTAAAGTAAGAAAGTTAAAAAAGGTTGGCATTTATTTATTGAAAAATTCTACTGGGGTGTTTCAAAGACTTATGGAAAATCTAACTACTGAAGGACTGCAGTATTCAAAAATAAATACAATCAACATCTCCCTTGCTCTGATGGAAATGGTGAACTGGCTTTCGTGTACCCAGGGAAAGAAAAAAACCAGTTAACTATTTAAATAGTTAAGTTACTGCAAAGATTTGTAGGCATTTTCTTTGTTAAAGACAAACCATGAATATAAAATTCACAATAGACAATTGTTGTCTTCTTACAGTTTTTACTGTTTCATACAGAAGGATAGTCATTTATACAAATCTTAAATGAATTAAGATTCCTTAATTCCAACACTGTGAAGACAAATTTCAGTCTAAGTTCCTGTGATTTAATAGCCACTAAGTTTTACTGCGTGGCTTGTAGACACCAGCAAAAAAGGAGTTGCTTTATGCTGTGCTTTGTTTCTGGTTACATAGGTCAAGATCTCAAACTCCAGAACATTACCTACCTAAAAGCTAACTTCACTAAGACATCTTCAAAAAAAAACCCCAACAACCAAAAAACCCAACAGAAAATCAAACCAAAAGCAGAAAATTGCACTTAGATGGAAGGTAATTATATAAATAACTCATACTCTTTTAAAAAATCCTTAGTCTATGAGAGAGAAGTAGCAAATAACAGATTTTTCTGCCAAAGTACTACACTCTTTAGCTTTCTACCACCCCCAAGCACCATCACTTGTATAATAGCTAGTATATGACTTGAAAGCAAGCTTGTTACTTAAACAGCTCTGTGGGTGTATCTAAATCCAGGAAAATATAAACCACCTAGAAACTACAGCAACACCTATTATTTTAAAGGCACAGTAAGAAAAACATAGTAAATCTGTCCAGCCATCCAATCTGGAGTTAAAATTGACGACTTAACACTGTTATTCCTGAAGAGTAACATATCCTGGAATAGAAAACCACATCTAAGCATTAACATTAGTTATTCTGCTTTGAATCATTATATAGGTGCTAGCAAAGTCCCAATTTTCAAGCTTTACTTTGCACCACCCTGTCTTTTTAAGACAAAACACTAGGTAGAATCCTTTTTGTTACTCAGGTTACTCCCAGAAACCCTACGAGTAAAATAAAAGGAAGAGAGCATTGGCAGGTACAATTCTGTCTTTTGTCCTGCATGAAACATGTGCCTTCTAAATGCAGCTCAAACTGGACGGTTTCAAAATGACAATGTTGTTTCCACAGACAAGGCAGCACAGGCAGCCCCTGTACAGCTTTTATAGGATTCTCACCAACACAGCTTGACAAGGTTCCAGTGGGAAGACCTCTCAGTCTCTGCCTCAAGCTTTTGGTCTTTTCCTCAGATTATCAAGAGATAGCCAATTGTGAGGTGGATTTTCTGCTGGAAGAAAACTTCATGCTGGACTGAGACCACCAACTCATTTCACACAGACCAGAAAATGAGATGGTAATAGTTTTTTGCAGTTGCCAACTTAAACTGTATTTGAGCTACAGACCTAGATGTGAAAGGCTCTGTAATAAATTACCCATCTCCTGAGCCATCCAGCTAACAACATGCATGGTTTTCTTTTAAGCATAACTGAGTTTTAAGTTAATAAATTTTTTGAAACTGTAGAAAGTAAAATATGAGAAAAATTTGATTCTTGATAACAGGTCATTTACTTTCTGTATGCCTCTTAAAAATATACTGAAAGTACTATTGCAGGCAGAACATTAAAGGAAGACATTACATTTTGGTTTCAAACCAAGTTGTCTAAGTAGTAAGATGCACTATGAATTTCTTTATTATATTTTGCTCCACTACTTTGAGTCATCACAAGGCCACCAGAATATTTTTGATTTTCTTTTTTCCACTCAGTGCTGAGGCTTTTGTTCTATTCCTAAAACCAGGAGCAAATTAGAAGCAACATTCATACAATCACTTTGATAAAACAAAGCTTCTTTGTATTTCAGTTCTGAAAATGATGTTTAGCAGAGATAAATCTTTTCCCATCTGTTTAAAAAGAGATATTGGCATTCTGTAAAAGCACGTATCAGGCATGAAAATAGACAGATAACTAGTCCTTGACCACCTTCCCAGGAACACTACTAAAACCTGTTCAAAGACTAAAAGTCTTCAAAGACTAAAAGGAAGAGTAATAAGGAAGCCAGATTTATTGCACCAAACAGAATAGAACTGGTAATAAGGACTCATAGCAATGAAAGGCCTAAGTAATGATACTCTCATACACAAATGAAATTTCAATAATTAGAACTATCATATGTAGGTATCATACTTTGAGAACACTTTTTTTTTTCACTGTACTTCTAAGAATAAGAGCTAAAGACAACTGGTTCAGGAAAACTACCAAATTTTAAGACAACAGACAAAACAAGGCCAGCTAGCTATGGGCATATTTCAAGGACAAATAGATAAGAATTGGTGAGATTCACCAATTTAGAAGAATTTTATGATTAAAAAACACTCAGGTTCAAAACGTTTTGCTTACATTGTGGTTTGGATAAACAGCAGTTTACTTACAGAATACTTCAGAAGTTGGCGTGGCTATATTTCTGGTAGATTATAAATATTAGGAGAAGATAATGGCCTTCAAAAGCTACTTTCCTATGTAAAACTTAATTTCAGAGAATTTTTATTTTTCAGCAGTTCTTACAGCCAATCATCCTCTCCCCCACCTACACAAAAGCCTCATTTGGTTATTTCTCTTGCCTGCAGTGATACTACCAGAGGCATTTTCTGTACCTCAACATGCCTGTTATTTAAATGAACACTTTTAAAACAGTTTGTTCAGAAAAATCAAAAAATGAAAACAGCCATCTGATACACTTGCCCTCACAAGCATATCAGATCACAGCCAGCTTTTAAAATTCACTCTACTAATCAAGGCTGTTTGACTGCAGCGTAAAAATACATATTTATTAGCACAAGCGTTTTTGTTTCCCAGTGATTTTTCATTTAAAAAACAATCCTTGCCCTCAATCATCATCCCAGTGCTAAAACCCATTGTGGATCCACTTACCAAATCCCTGTGTAACACCCAGTTAGCATGCAGGTAGTGAATACCATCTAGGATCTGATATAACAGCGACTTCACCATTCCTCGAGGTAACTGAACTGGTTTCTTGTTTGCTTTAGAAGCCCTGTGAAACTTGATTATATGCTGCAAAGGGGAAAAAAAGAAAGGAAAATAAAAAAAGTGTAATGTTTACGCAAAAAGATTGCCACTGATTCCTTACACAGACTTCTTAGGTTTTTTCCAACCCTTTATGATTCATTTTCAAAACTAGAAACATTTACCTTAAGTACTAGAAAATTAATACTGTACTAGGTAAAGTGATCACTGTCCCAAAAAAATCTCTCAAAAATGAAATCAGTTTTTGCTGTGGTTTAACCCCAGCAGTCAGCTAAGCCCTACAGACCTGCTCACTCACTCTCACAAACTTGTATGAGGAATACAAAACCAATACAACTGTCAAAGCTAATTTCCTAGCAGATCACTGATCCTGGAGGTTTTAGAGATGTTTTTGTTTGGGGAGTCTTTTTGCTAAGATATGCTGATATCTTGTCTGTCACATCACATAATCACAAGGGCATTACCTCCTACACTATTTTACTTTTAGGTTTTTCTCCTACAGTAATAATGACAGTGTATTATTCAAGACCTAATGCCAAATAGAAACTTTTGCAAACTGTACTGGGAGTTTTTAACATTTAAATCAGAAGCCTGGATTTATTGCTTCTTCATTCGCTATACTCTTAAAACAGTACTCTCAAAACAGAAGCTGCTGACAGAGCAAAGCTATAGATCTGTCCATCTGAAAGTCAGTCACCAGGCCAGACATGGAAAAAACCTTTAGCAATTATAAGTGTATATAAAAGCAATGATATCTAGCAACAACGAGGAGTACAAAAGGATGTCACTAACTTCAATAGCAAGGTGTGCCATGGCCATGGTAACCATTTCCATTTGTCTCCTTCAAACAGAGGCAATTTCATTTCTAGAACAAACTTCTTAATGCATTCACACTTCTTTTCTGTAATGGCTCGCACTTGTGTGATCATCAAAATAGCCCTGATCTTGTCCATCCAAAACCTGGTACCAAACTTCTATCATGTGTTCTTTCTACCTTCCTGATCTCTCATATTCCAGGTGCCAGTTAGCTAAACCAACTCCCCCACATCCTTTGGGAAACTGCCTTTCCTTTCTTGCCACAGCCCAGCTCCATACAGTCTGCCCTCCTTTGCTTCAGGCATCAAGCTTGGCTTTCCTGTGAGGAACAGGCACATTCCTGCCCTGCCAACGATAAAAATGAAGCTACACAGAGGAGAGAAATGTTGATGACAAGGTGACAGTCCCTGCACAGTCAGCCAAGCACCATGTGCATGAGCATCCCTCAGCTACAAGTTTTCGCCTCCCACTTCCTCCGACTCCAAAGCTAATGTTATTTTTCACACAGTGGACAGAGAGAAGTGAATTTTCAGAGACAGGCAGAAAAACAGATGGCTGTCCTAGACTTTTTTTGCTTCTGCTCTAATACACTCTGTGCCCTTTCCCAGCCTTGCTTGACACCTGTTGTGCTAAATACACACAGCACTGGAGGGCTTGGTCCATAGATGGCTCTCTGGGGTACAGAGCCAGCCCAGACACTGTAACTAAGTCTCTCTCATCCATGTACAGGGAACAACCAGGAGCTGGTATGACTGGGGAGCTTTGGAATTCATACAGGTATGTGCATGTAAGCATAAAAGTCAAAATTGAGGGTCATTCCTAAGTTACTTATATACAAACCAGTGTTTCATTTACAGAAATGCTTCTGCAGTGATTTAGATTAAATATGAAGCAATGCAGAAATGTATAAATACAAAGAAAGACAGGTCATTAATAGTCACAATCATCTTAACAAATATAAAGC
This sequence comes from Neopelma chrysocephalum, assembly GCF_003984885.1. Taxonomy (NCBI): domain Eukaryota; kingdom Metazoa; phylum Chordata; class Aves; order Passeriformes; family Pipridae; genus Neopelma; species Neopelma chrysocephalum. The sequence goes on from NW_020897702.1 coordinate 5,519,944, forward strand.
CTTGCAGCACATTTTGAAACAGAAAAAAAAACTCGAACATTGCTAAACTTCTGTAGCTTAGCATATCATAAATGCAGGGGAGCAGTGGAAAAAAAAAGAATGTGCTTGTTTTTCCTCCACATTAAAAAAAAAAACAAAACCAAAACCAACTTTATTCGATTTCCTCAAGATGTTGCAGTTTTTGTTTATCAGCCTTCAGAATGTCTCAACATTTCAGCTGTTTGGTAACTTTCTTTCTCTAATTTTATTTTGGTAACAAAATCTCAATGCCAAGTACCAGAACTTCGAAGACATTTAACAGTGAGAAAGTATCTTTGATTTAGCTTAGCAGAAAGAAAACTGACATACTAGTTTTTAGGCAAATGCTACTGAGTTATTCCCAACTACAAGAAACACCATTTTCCAAAACTAGTTTTACTCTGATTTGTGCTAAGCTACATACTGAGGAAAAAACAACTCATACTGTTAAATTCTTACATGAACACAAACATAAAAACGTCCATCTCATTCCATATTGCTTCCACTGCACCCTTTGATCTGAATCTTAGTATCTTTTAAGGTTAGTGTTACAATATTTGTACCACTGAAAGCAATGGTCAACTTGTATGTCAATTAATTCAAGGCACACTTTTTCAGGGAAGTCAAGGTTGCATGGTATTCTTAATTTTTCACAATCCTACTTTATTTTTTAAAGTATTCTAAATGGGTATTAAGCTTAAAAATACTGAGTTAACACAAGAAAGTGGTATCTATCTTAAAACAAGTACTTTGACTCCAACATGTTTATATTTTAAAGCTCTATCTTGCAATTAGGAATAAACAGCTTTCCTCCCAAATATATAGAATTTCTGCAGAGGAGTTGAGTAAAAATTCTTCCTACTGAAACATATTAATTAAATTTCCATTATATACAGTGGCACTACTCTCACTTCATGTATTCAGGGATGACAAACAATGTAACAAACTCTAAACTGTCCTAATCAGAAAATAAGTTTGTCATTTTTCAAAGGGAATTCACTTGCATCATCAATTACATTTTCCTGCACCCTACTTTAACTGTAATAGGCGGTTCTATTCTATATTTATTTAACTAGATTTCCAGCTACTGAGAACTGATTGCAGATTTTTATCTTCTTAAAGAGATCACAGGTTAACTGTGTACTGTGTTGACTCAACATTTTCTGTTGCTTTCCCTTTAGTACTGAAAATGCATCCAACAAGCACGGAGCATGAGGCTATACCATGCTTAAAATGATGTCTCCCCTGATCTTGTCCCTTTGCTGCAGCTAAAACTCTAAGTCTGGTACCTACAAACAATTTACCTTACCCAGAGGTCATGCTCAGCGTAGTCAAAGAGAAGCCACACCTTCCTGTCAGCATGAGAAAGAAACACCTTTTGCAGAGAAATGACATTTGGATGCTTGAGCTCCCGCAGCAACTGCAAAAGACAGAAAGTCCGCAACAGTTATATCCACACATCCAGAGTTGTGAAAGGGCTGGAAAGTCCTTTTAATAGTCTTTGCTACACACTCTACAACACAAACAACAAAAGTTGAAATCTGCAAGGCACAGAGAACCACATATTTTTTCATGAAAAAAACAGTCCTTGGTTTGAAATCAAAGCTGAAAGCAGGTCATAACCCCCTCAGGGCATTCACTTTCTACTCATGTCCGAAAAGTTGAAGTCTATGTAAACCTCACTATTGTCCAGGATCAAAATGACTCTGCAAACAGCCAGCTGTAGCATCTGTCCTTTCCCACAGGCTGTAATCTTCGACAGTGCCATCTGGGGTACCCAATTTTCTCCTGATTCCCAATTATCAGAAAATGCTACATTTTGGTTGCAGACATTTGAAACTGAATGAGATGACTCGTTTCAGAGCCTGTCAATGCAGTCAGCTAAATGAAGATGTAGTTTGTAAGGTGGAGTCAGTTGATCTACAAGGTCACCACTCCCTACAGAAGAAGGTCCAACTCCCTCCCACGACACAGATTACACCAGTCAGTGCACTCACAGAAGCTGCCCATAAAACAGCTCCCAGTTCAAGAGAAAACTACCTCAGATGCACAAAGGCAACGACCTGCTGCAGAGCTCTTGAGCCAAGCACTAACAGCAGAGACAACCCCAGTGAAGGGATACAGCTAGAAGAACTTCTTTCGGCAGCAGTGAGCCATTAAGCCTGCTCAGCTGCTTCAGAAACTACTGCTTTAACCCCACCAAAAGAAAAGCATGGATGAGATACAACACAACAATTGAATACAGACAGCATCAGTCTATTTGAGCTCTACTGGTCATATTACAATCATATCATACTCACTCAATTGTTAAGAAAGAAACAAAAACTTTATCTAAGCAAACTATGGTCAAGCGTGGCTACTCAAGACTATATGAATTCTTGCCAGCTCAGTCTGCCAGAAATGATGACATTTGTAATAAAAGGAATTGTGAGAAATATCTCTAATTAAAATTTTGGAGACGGCCAAATAAAGCGAAACAAAGAACTTTCATTAATAGCGTGTTGGTTGCACCGCACTTGTGACCAGGTCTGAGCACACCCCAAATGCGAGGGATGAGGCCTTTTAAGACTCTTTGATTTACATAACCACTCCCTCACTCCTCCCATGCCAAGCCTCCCTCTTTTCTTCCTTAAAAGGTGATATAGTCTTCTTCTTGCAGTCCATTGGTTGTTTTAACCAACCTATCAAGTTGTTTCCCTGCTCCTAGCCACATGGTCCCTTGGCAGTGAGCCCAGACTTGGTCTTACTGCCTTACATACTTTCCGGCCTGCCTTCACACCGTAACCGTAAGTAAGTAACCGTAAGTAAGTAACCGTAAGTAAGTAAC
>NW_020897702.1:5522798-5732524 GCF_003984885.1 Neopelma chrysocephalum
AGTAAGTAACCGTAAGTAAGTAACCGTAAGTAAGTAACCGTAAGTAACCCTGTAAGCGGAACAGTAAGCAGCAATAGGTAACTAAGCAGAACAGTAAGCAGCCCACCAGTCCTTGGCCACAAAACAGCTCTCCAACTCCCCAAATAAAATGACCTCCAGGTATCTCGGCATGAGGCAACCAATGGAAACCGCTGCTTGTAATAAAACCGTCTTATTTCCTGCAGAATGGTTAAGGGTTTGGGTTTTATTAAAACAATGGAAATTTAAACTACTACTTGAATATACAATTTTACTTCTGAGAATGAATTATTTTCAAGAAAATATAATTTTCCCTCTACATAATAGAGGAAACAAAAAAATTCATTCCTTTCTACTGATACCTTTGTCACATATGGTAACTTTTTAGAAGATACTGAGACAGTAAAATGGAGGTAGATATCTGCATGTTTGTTTCCTTCTTTTCTATTTCATTTGAGATAGATTCCCATCCCTACTCACTGAGCAGTCTTCAGTGTGGCATTTCTTGAGCAAGAGGGCCTATAGCCCACAGAGATTTTCTCTCAAATATGAGATCAAACAGGGAGACAGAGTTAAGGAGACAAAGCAACAATACAAATCAATGCAGAAGGCAGTAGTTTCAGTATGGTAAAACTCTTAAGATCTGTCAAAGCATTACATCAAGGCACTTTAAGGCAGGATCCACAAGAAGTATGGAATTCTTTAAATTCTTCTAATTCCTACAAAGCATAAGATCAGCATGGGAAAACCCAAGAAATGCTTATTTGCAAATTTTTATCAATTACAGGTGGGAACTGCCTGTGGTAAGTTAACCCCAGCCAGCAGTTAAGCCCCATATAGCCACTTTCTCACTCTTCTCAGTCAGATGTGAGTGGAAGAACAAAAAAAAGGCAAGCAAATTTTTGAGTGAAGATAAGACAGTTTAACAAGTGAAGGAAAGGGGAAATAAAGAAGCACCAAACCCACAACAAAACAACAGAAGCAATGCAAAGGCAATCACTCACAACTTCCCACAAGAAGACTGATGCCTAGCCAGTCTCAAAAGGGAGGACAGGCAGAATGGGAAATAGAGAAAGCCTGAACACTGTCCGCAATAGCCAAAACACTGGTGGGTTATCAACACTACTTTAGCCACAAATCTAAACCACTGCATCCTACAGACTGCTATGGATAAGATTAACTGCATGGCAGACAGACCCAGTACAGCATGGAAGACCAGCCTCTCAATGGTGAATGAGGTTACAGTGTTTAAGGATACACTGTGCCAGTCCTTATAACTCAAGAATTTTTGTTTAATCAGCATAAATTCACATCTTAAATTTATGCTAAACATCTTGGTGAATTAACTGTACCAGAAGACTGCATGATAGTTCAGCAACTATGCATCCATACCAAAATGTCATCAGACTTCCTGTGGCCTGATGGACACATCTGTACCAGACACAGACTATTCCTTGGTGAAAGATGCAGATATTAGTAAGAGATCTAGAAAATAATATTAATTTTCTCTTTTCCTGTCCTATTTTAAGTCTGTCCTACTCTTTACTCCAGAGGTAGCAGCTATCACTTAGCTAGAAAATTCAATCTCTATACATCAAGTCTGATTCAGCTTGGAGAGCACACTAAGAACCCATCACCAAAGCTGGTCCAGAATATCACATAAAGGTGAGAAAATTTTGAGTACTGCAGCAGAAAGCTTTCCTGTCTGCATTGTGAGGCAACATAGATATAATTCTCAGTCATTTGTGCTAGAGGTAGTCAATCCTGCAGACTTGGAGATTCACAGCATTCCTTGCTTTTTCCTCCCCAATCCACCTTGATTGCTCCCTTTCTTGCCTTTTATCTTTCCTCTAAACATCCCAACAGTCCTCTCAAATGCCCAATAAAACCCCTATCCTCCTATATGATCCACAGCAATCTGCTTTCCTTCTCATCAGTTACAAAGCCCCCGCTGGCCCTCCTCAAGGACACATCTCAGAAGTTCCTTCTGTGGTCCATCACCAATGTTTTAGGAGCTCTGACCTTTGTTACTGTCACTGATGGCAGCTGTTACTGTTTGTGCATCTGTGCACTCAGTTTATCATTATTACTGGTTCCTGCCTTTGCCTCTTGTGCTAAATAGCTGTTAAATACAGTCTGCTTAAAAAACCTGATGGGTTTGGTCAAAGCCAGACAGCTACAGGCACCCCAGTGAAGAGGATGGCTAACATACAGCAACAAAAACATCAGAATAAGGAAACGATCGCTGCAGTGGTGACAGATGATTCTTGAATCACTGTCTTGGAAAGGTTGAAACTCTCAGAGTGACAAATGCAAACAGTGTCTGAAGGGCAGAAAGAGCTCATGCAGATCATAACATAACACACGGTCTGTAACAAGCATTTTCAGCAACCTCAGTCTCCATGAATCAGGCCTCTCTAGCCCACGTGACATATGCCTCTCCTACCAGATGATACGATTTGTGTCCAGCAGCTGACAGAGTTCAAACAAAGACAGTTCAGACAAAGTAGACTGCAAGAAACATGGTCTGAGTATCGGTATGATGCCTGCTAATGATAAAAACTTGGTTTTGGCCTAATGACTCTGATACCTAATTGCTTCTGTCTCTCCTAGCTCAGTTCTGTAGAACACAAAGAGAAAGACAAAAACTATGTGTCTGGCTCTCAGTAAATTGCCTTCCTTTTCATTTGCGTATCACATGATGATTCAAATCTATTCTCTCAACCAGAAAGGTTTCCCTTTTATTGGTTAGACCCTCTTTAAAGAAGGAAGACCTTTAAAGAAATAGAAATCAGCAAATGCTGAAGATGCCAACACATCTGGTTTGACTTGAGTGTTAGAAGCCCACGTTGTCCCTGACTGGTCTTGTCCTTGCTTTCATATTGTTCAAGATCCAGCAAGGGAAACAGCATCCCTAAGTGCAAGTCCTGGGCTTGCACTGAGGTTCCTCCACCTCCCTCTTGAAATGCAGAAATACTCCTTCCACAGCCATACGGCAGCTGGGGGACAGTAAAGGAAAGTGACCCAACGATGCATAAAATCGTTAAATTGTTTCACAAACCAGGACAAAGTGGAGTAAGCCAGGATGTTATTAAATAATCAACAGCAGCATTAAGGGAGTCTGGCAAACTGCTGCATGACTAAAGCCAATCTTTGCTTTCACTAACAACAATTATCTTTCACATCAAATATGAGCTGAACTCAGCACAATTCTTTATGAACATGACCTCCTTCCTCCGGTGATATTCCCACATTTCCCATAAAGCTCTCCACCACTACAGCACTTCTCATGAGCCAAGACACTGCACTCTTCACATAAGTGAGGATTTCTAGCTATACCGCAAATGCCATTCCACCCCGCTCTTGATGCTTGCTAATCTTTGTGGTCTGTGGGGAATGTTAACCTGTGTAGTGCTGCAATATTACCTTGCTTCTAAAATTCAAGTTGCATCAGGGAGGTTTAAATTAGTTATCAGGAAAAATTTCTTCACCCAAAGGCTTGTTAAGCAGTGGAACAGGCTGCCCAGGGAAGTTGGTTGTGTCACCATCCTTGGAGGTATCTAAAAGACATGCAGATATGGTGCTAAACCACTGGTTTACTGGTAGATTTGGCAATGCTGGGTTAATGGTTGGACTTGATGATACAGGTCTTTCCAAACCTAAACAATTCTATAACTCTATAAATGGAGCACAGACTCATTTGTTAGAGCAATTGGCCAGGTGACCTGGTCTAGAAGGAGTTTCTCTGATGTCCTGATCAGGACATTAAGCTGTTTTAGAATAAGCAGCTCCTTGTCCTCACAGCTTTCATTTGAGTGCTATGCAACACACCTCTCCCAAAGCTTAGGACAGTCAGAAAGCTGGCTACACACAAAGTCATCAGCAATATCAACCAAACATTCATTTAAACAAAATTCACTGTTGTGTTATCTTTGCTAGTTTAATGGCATAAATTCAAACTCTAATCATAATCTCATTCTTCAAAAAGATTCACATCAGTTTCACCAAAGGATCCAGCAACAAACATCATATATTAACAGTCATGCCATGGCCTTAAGATGGAAAAATGGGCAAACAAGGACTTGGAACAGAAAGCAGATTGCAGTTGATGCAGAAAGACAATTTTCAGACTATAAGGCGACCAACAAAGATTTAGTCATCCTGTAACAGATAAGATGCCAGTGGAATTACTGCTACAACAGATGAGTATAGGCAGTAGTGAGACATTACCTGAAACACCATGCATAATTCTGGCCAATTCAGGGAAGATTAATTCCAACTGCAACAGGGCAAAGAAAGATCAAGCCTATGTCCAGAAGAAGAGAGAGCCTTCAAGGCTCAAAGGAAACAAGCAAGGCTCAAGGTTCAAAGGAAACCAGCAAGCCAAGCCAAAATGCTTAGAGCCTGCCAAAATAAAGCCAGAGAAGAAACAGTCTGTATCTCTTTTTAAAATGAAAGCAGAAAAGCTATTCTAACTGACAATATTATCATAAATGGGTATGAATTAATCATGATTAATTTTGGCTTAAGGGCTGAATAATATTTATAGAGTCACTACTACAATGAGACTTGGGAACTGCCTTCAGAGATTTTTCTTTTCCTTACACATTTAACTTGTAGTTTGCTAAATTTTTGAAGGTACACTTTGCTCGTCTACAAGAGCAGGAGCAGAATATGATGACTCCAGAGATGTCACCCAGTTCTAAGCCACAAAAAAATCTGAAAAAGCCTTCAAATCATTATTCTTGGTTTCCTAACAAACACTGGAGCTCTACTCAAGTACTTTAAACTTGTTATTTAAACGAAACCCCAAATTTTATTACACAAGTTCTTAAATCCTAAGTTGCCTTAGCTGCTACCCAGTAGATTCAAGATCTGTTTGCCTCAATGTAAATATAATTTTACAGTTTCATACTCTCATGAGTCAGATATTCCACAATACTAAAAAAAGAACAGAATACCTGCTCAAAGTACATGCTGTTTTCCTTTCAGAAGTGTTCAAATGAAAGCTTACAAAGGCAATGTAACAAAGTTATAATACTGCTCACTCTAAGAATTTGTTATGAAGCTGACAATACATTTCTGAAGCTCCAGTTTTTCAGACAAAGCAAAAATTTCACATGGTTAAATATTTTATTTTTTTTCAAGTCCTAAATATGCAAAAAAGAAGCCTGACAACACAAAATATCAAGAGGAAAAAAACATATTTCTGTTTTTAACTTCCACCATTTCTAAAACAAATGAGTCCTATGTGATCTCACATGCACATCAATATTTATTAGCATCTCCTATGTCCAAACACATTCAGAGTATTAGAAGAGGCATTATTAAAGGTCCTCTGAAAGTAAGGAGATGGACAAAGAACCCAGATGAGGCAGACACTGGATGTCAAGCTTAGTCAAATTCTGCTGTTCACAGAAAATGTGATTCCTAAGGATTTAAATTAAAACATTTAATCACAATACCTTAATATCTTTGTCTCACTGCCGTAGAACTAAAAGTAATGCTACCCTCTCTCTACACAAAATCTCTCAAGAATATTGTTTGCAGCCCAGTAACATAGCTTGATAAAGTTATTGGGATGGGTTTTCGTTCTTTACCAAGGGAAGGTGTTGAAGACTGAGAATCCTGGAGTCACCCAGTTTAGCTTCTGCCTTATGGGGCCTCTCTGGCTGCTGCAAGCTGCAGAGTCCTTGGTCACCCTCAGACCTGCTCTGAAAGACCCCTTACACCCTTCTTCCAGCCCTTCCACTGGCAGAGGGAAAAGAGGCTTGATAATCATGTAAAGATATGCTCTTATCACCAAGGACATAGAAGCCCCAATGCGTGGGGAGGACCAGTTCACCTCTAGAGTAGCCTCCTCTGCCAAGTTCAACTCAGCCAAGACCACTTATGAACAGCAGCTCCCTTCTCACCTTCTACAGGGCACAGGCCTGCTGCTCCAGCTCTGCCACTACCTCTGCCACCTTCTAGGCCAGAAGCTGAAAACCAAGGTGATGAAGCAGATGCAGAGATGAGCAGGCCTGCTGCAGAGGCTCTCCCTTTCCCGGGAGTTATGTTAAGCCACAGTGCAGCCAAAGGATAGTTCAACTCAGCTTGCTCACTCAATAGGAAACTAACAGAACTGCTCATCTTCCCTTTGGTGAAGATGAACGTCCAAAGTCTACAGTCACACTGTCACCTCATCCAACACAGAAGACATCACCTTTTGTGGTAACAGCCTGCATTTGTTACAACAGGAAACCATAAAATCCTGTGAATGCCTCTAAGGCCCTGGCAGCCTCAAGGCCGTTTTAACTTGCACAAGCTGGATATGGTTTTTGACAGACACCACAGAGACAGGAGACATTGTCCACCCCAGATCTGTCACATTCAGCATTTCCATCACTGAAAGTGTCTGCTACCATACCTCGCACTTCCTCTTTGGAGACAAGTCAAAACCTAATGGTATCATATAAAAAGACTATGTGTTTTATATGTTCCATATAAAACAGCTTTTCCAGGATATTTCTGTCAACCAGACCAGGCATCAAAAAACAAATCTGCATGTAAAAAGACCTGTAAAAAGACCCGTAAAAAGACCCATAAAAAGAAAAAACAAACAACTCCCCCACAGCTAAACAACAAAAAGCCAAACAAAATCCCAACTCCAGCAAGTCTTCACTGGCCAAAGGAAGCATATGCAAGAAAAGTACTTGCAAACCTCCTGAAACTGAACAAAAAATGCTAATCAACACAAAAAAATGTCACTTGTTTGGTTCAAAACCTAAGACTCCTGTATAGGAAACTGCCCAAGCCAAAATCCTGAAGCTCTGTTTAAAGCCTGGTTAACTACTTCAGCGTCCTACAGCCTTGAAGAATTCTCTTGCTTTGCGAACTGTGAAATAGCATTTGCTGCACTATTCCAGGTGGATAGGCTTTAATGACTTTCTTCAATGTGATTAAATCAGAAGATGAGGAATCAATCATTTGGGCTTGTATGTTTTGCATATTTTTATACAAATCTTCTCACCATTCTATCCCTCTGCTCTCCCATTTAACACAAATTCTTGGCATGCTGAGCATGCAGTTTTTAGTGCCTGCTTAAATCCTCAGAAGTGAAATTGCAGATCACAAAATAGATACCCGGAATCCCAGGCACCACACAGATCTGCAGAGAAAAAGAAATGAGCAGCCAAATGTGTGGTTAAGGTTCTGAAAGAGGCAGGATTCACAAATGTTTATCATGATGGATGAGTGGGGAAAAGATTAAGGAAGAATATATAAGTCTTCAACTATCTTGATGTTAAGCATACTGATTCAATTAGCACAGTAACTGTTAACTCCACCAGCTAGGCAAAACAGTTTACATAAAATGATAGAAAAAGGAGGTTGAGGGGGTTTCACAATCAAGTAACAGACTAGCTAGGTTCTTGAACACTAGGTCCAAGTTCTCATGCTGCAGAGAAGTACAGAAACATACAAAGTCTTTCACATACATATATATTTTGAGCTCATCCCATCACCAAGTCAGCTGTTTAAACTCAGGTCTCTGACCTAGTTCAAACTTTTCCCTACAAATGATGAAAGTCGATAATTATTTTATTTTTCTGAAGCTGTTCTTCATCTCAGGTGTCTGTATCAAACTTATGTCTCGAAAGAGTAAGTTACGGACATTTTTAAACATAAAAGTCATTCAATACTCCAAAACTGAACCCGCATATACTAGACAAAAGCCATAGCAGAGTTGTAAAAACTAGAGTTCTACTGGGATTTATACCAAACTACACTCTTCCCAGATTTTCACAGCTCTCCAGAGAAACTGAAATGGATATAGCTCATATGCAAATGGAATCATCCTAATTCCTCTTAATAGCACCATGCTTGTAAAATGCATTAATCAGGGTAGTCCAGAACACACTGTAACAAAGTCTGGCATGCAGCCTTGACTTTTTAAGCACAACAAAAATAATTTTATTAGTTAGACGTACAGATCACGTTAGGGTACAAATGTTAACTCTGTAGCATTTTCATACATAAACAGTATGATTATTATCCTCAATTTGATCCATCTCCATATAAGGTTCATTTTGCTCCTTTTACAATATTAACTGATAGAAGGGGTGGGGGAAAAAAAAAATCTATTTAGCAAAACACCATAAAAAACACCATTCGGGGGGGGGGAGGGGGAATCTCCTGTTCACTCCAAACAGCAACATCAAAAGAATGGCAAGAAAAAGAGATTCAAGTCCATGGTGAATTATTAATTCAACTGCATGAAAATTCAACCACAGTATTAGGAGTTGCAAGCCTGGAAGCACAACCAGAAACAAAGTCAACAACAGCTCAGTAAACGCTAATTCAGGTTTCTCTTTCTACCTCTACGCCTGCTTTTGGGCTCCACTCCCCTCTTTACTCTCAATATCTGCTTTCTTGGCACCTTTGGTATGTTCAGCACATTTCCCTCCTTCCCTCACCTAACCCTGTTCCACGTGGGTCCTGTGTTGTACTGCTGTTCTCTTCAAAGGGCATATGCTGCAGCAGCTCAGAGAAAAGAAAAAGCCTTCCTGCTGCTCGCTCCTTTTCCATCAATACTGGTGACCTTGCTGCGCAAAGAGGATGAGCGCACAACACTCCTCAAGCCACACAATGAGGCCAAATTCTTCCGTTAGCCAAGTTAATGATTCTCTTAACAGACAAAGTAAGCTAGGGTCCTGTCTAGAGCAGAGACATCTCCCCCTAACATCAGCCAGGCTTCTCCTGCCAAATTTTAGCAGAACAAACTCTTCAAATCTTTTTAGGTAAATCACTGCAGAAAGACAAAAATTTATCCCAAATTCATCTGAAATGGTAGCTGACATTTCCTAAAGATATTCAGTCAGAGTCACAATATTTGGAAAATTTCCACCAAAATGGTTGAAATTAGCAAAATTTAAGACCCTGTTTTCTGTTCATTTAGTTCAGACCGAATGTCCACAACAGCGGAAGACTCAACTTTCATCACTGGACAGAAAGAGTATCTCCTGAAGAACAGTCTTTGTGCATCGTTTCTTTCATCTCATTCAGTTCAAGGACTAATGTTTTTGATATCACAAAGTCAACTGGAATTTGACAAAGTGGGAAAGCCTGGTACTAACTTCAGTCAAGAAAATGAAATTAGGGTAAAGTTTTATACTCTTGAGGAATATGGACTGAAAATAAACTATACCCTTCCCACACACCCCCTGAAATTATGTGCATGTCCTTTTAGTATGCAATTTCACTTGAAACATTTCAATAACAATAAACCCAAGCAGCAGTAAAACACAAGAACATAAAACAGTTCAGAATACCGGTTTTACCAGTATTGCTTTGGAAGCTTGTTGTAAACCATAACTACATCACATTATTCACCAGTTTCTAACAACATGAAATATACAAATACAAACCTGAAAAACTGAATGAAATGTTTAAATAATATTCATGGCTGTATCACAGCCTCTGAGGCAACTTCAGTTTAGTTTGAAGTCTTTGCTTAAATAGAAGTTAATATGTTTTAATCATTGTAAACCAATAGGAACTAATCTCTTTAGGAAATGAAGTACTAATGCAAAAACTCAGATCAAATGTGTAATTTAAGTCACTAATTACAATCATGTTTTTAAAGCACTTGTAATGGGTTTATTACCCTCCCTGGGAGGGAAAAAGAACTAGATAGACCACCTGATTCATATTGTGCCAATAAGGTATTCCATACCATGTTACGTCAGCTCAGATATAAAAGAGATGAGAAGGAAGCAAGGCTCTCTTCCAGGTAGCTGTGTGGAACAGTCGGGCCATGTCTTCGGAGGAGAAGAGCGTTCTCGCGGGGAAGTTGTCTTTATTGTTAGTTCTCTGTGTGTATAGTGTTTATAGTTTTTTTCCTCTTTGTGTAAATATTAAACCACCTTTCTTAGCAGGTTCAGTTTCGCAGTTTTTTGTTAGTTGTTTTTTGTTTTTGTTTTTTTTTTTTACTTTTCCCTCTTTCCTCCTCCCCTCTCCTCTGGGGGGAGGCTGGGCACAGGCCCAGTGGATACCTGGCATTCAGCCAAGGTAAACAATAACACCACTGCATTTAAATATGGTTTGCCCTAAGGCAGGCAGTAAATTGTAACTTAAAAACCCTGTCCTTTTTAGACAGCAAACATAACAGGTACATAAAATCTTTCATGACATTTGTACTTACTTTATACCTCTATGATAAAGACATAGTACACGTAGCAGAATAACAAGATTCAGCAAACAAAACCCAGCATGCAAATGCAAGTCAACACTTTCAATAAGTCTGGCTAGTAGAAAGAACTGTTACTTACTGCTATTTCTCTGCATGCAGACATAGAAATTCCAGTACCTTCAATCTGCTTTAAAGCGTAATCTTTATCATCTTTCCTGTGAAAGAGAAAAAGAAGGGTTTTTTTAAAAAAATTGCACCATGAATTCTAAATGAGCTCTTCAACACCATTCAGAGGACAGCTTTTAATTAATACAAATTCTGCATCTTATTTTCTTTTGATTCTTTACTAGTTTAATGTCTGGATATCAAGCTAAACCTTAACTACCACACTACCTTGATAAAGCTAAAATATGTCTGCTCTCATTACACTGAGATGATTTTAAAACCTTTTTTTTAAATACAATGATTAATATTTCTTCCATTCCTTCCTTATTAAAAAGAAAACAAAGCAAGCAATTAGCACACACTAGAAATAAGCCTAGCTAGGGTTGTATCTCACATAAATTTATTACTTTTTCCCCCACCCCTTCTATCAATTAATATTGTAAAAGGAGCAAAATGAACCTTATATGGAGATGGATCAAATTGAGGATAATAAATTTCCTCATATTTTAATGAATTCTTGAGTAGCCCAGAACTAATGTCACATTAAAACATCTTTTTTTTTCTCCTACCAAAATGTGCCTGAAAATTTTATTCCTATCAAGCTAATAAGACTACTAAGATCGATTAAAAAAACCACCAGATATTTGTGCAATCTGAAGAATCCAAAAGTGGGTTCCAGTGCAAGGTGTCCCTGTCCATAGCAGGGGGTCTAGAACTAGAAGACCTTGAAGGTGCCTTCCAACCCAAACCATTCTACAATTCTATAAAATGTTTATTCAGCTTTAAACATATATAACATGTAAACAAACCACCATCACCTATCCTTGTACTTGAACCAGTATGCACCTTACAGTCACTTATTTAAAATGCAAGCCTATTAGTAACTCCAGCCACCAAAAGCAAAATGAAGAAGATATACACTGCAGCAAAAGAAGATACTGAACTCTTGCCCATTCTCAGCCTCAAAGACTCAAAACTTTTAAGAGATGGAATGCTTGTCCTTCCCACTTGTGAGCTGGTATCCACAGCACCCCTGGGGGGCATGACACTTAACAGTATTGCCTTCAATATTTGGAACACTAGTATAGCTTAGAATCTCTAGGTTACATAAGAAAACATATTAATTTTTAATGAATCCAGCTTTCAGCACTGTGAAGAGTCATCCTAAAAAAATGCAACTCAAATATCCGAAAGGCAAATAAAAACAAACTGTAGCTAAGCATTGAAAACATATACACTTGTTTCCTGCAGCTCTTGCTAACTATTTGCAAGGCTTTGAATTGCTTTCTTCCTACCTGAAACACATGCTTTCCCCTATTCATCACTACCCAGGGAAGAGAGAAGAAGTGAAAAACAAATGGACAAAATCTGAACACAGCTCATTAAAAGAAGGAACAAAACAGCAAATGGACAAAAGCAGATTTCAGCAAGAGGTCAGTTACATGGATGCAGCAAGATAACAGACAAGAAAATACACAAGATCTGACACAAACATGAAAAAAAGTAGGTAAGACAATGACAGCAATAAAAAGCTTGCATATAATAAAACCTGAAATTTGCCAGCCTAGAAGAGAAAGAGCCAATGCTGAGCACAACTCACATGTGGCCAAAACGAGGTGTTATACAATCCCTTAGTTCTCACGTTAGAGGAAAACAAGTTGTATGAAGCCCAAAAGCAAGAAGCCCTTATGGTATTAAGCACATAATTGAACTGTGCAACTCATGATGACAGAATATTACAGGGATCAAAAGCATAAACGGATATAAGATTAAATTACACAAATTTGCAGCTACTACTCCATGAGCAGCTACTGAACATAATCCCAATCTGCACAGAGATTTCCTATGCTGCTCATAGAAAAAGACGGGAAAATTTTCTCAGCTGAAAATTGTTTTACCCTCTGCCTTAAGATATCAATGGCTTGCAGCTGTTACTGGACAAGTGTGAAGCAAAATGGATTGGACTAGAAGTTATTCTCATTGCCCTCTGTGCTCATCTACTTAGTTTTGAGGTGTTTGGAGAGATCTCTTTCATGAGCAGCGCTACCACACAGCTGCTACTGTTACACACATCACCACTGACTGACTAGGGAGCAAAACTGGTCAGACTAAAGGTTATTCTCATTGTCCTGTTGCTTATCTGCTTAGATTTCAAGGTACTTGAAGGAGAACTCAGTATAATAAGAAGTACTACGATGTAACTGGTGATATTACAAGCATTTCTGGTAGCACCGTCTACAACGAAGCCTGACATACATTTAAGACAGTACAACTATTTTTAATTGGTCAAATTTTTAACAAATTAAATATGGACTAAAATTTTCCATATCAGATGGCAGACCCTCTCTGGAAATTTTCAGAAAAAATACCTCAGGTGTTTCCTAGAACAAAATTGGAAAAAGACACTTTCAGCTGTGTTTGTTAACTCTCATAATCAGTGCTTTAATGTTGAAATATGACATGATGGCTCAAAAACATAGCATTTGGTCTTCTCAAAGCAATGGATGAGTATGAAGTCTCTGAAAATTATTTTTCTCACATTAAAAGCCAGTTAAAGAGCGGAGATCCCGAGCTCCACTGCCCAACTTTGCTTTGCCCTTACACTGACCCAGGGCTGTGGGGAATGAACTGCTTGCTCCTCTTCTCTGCCCAGGTTCTGCATATGGAAACCCAGAACAAGTGGCCTCTGCCCTGTCCTCCATCTATCCAAGTATTCTAGAGGAAATATAAGCACGGTGAAAAGAAGGAAAATAAATTACAGTTTACGGATAAAGTCCATTTTTAGCCCCATAGTACTGTCTCCTCCAGAGTGTGAACAAAATAACCAAAGGCTTCCAAGACTTAAATTCTCTGAATTGTGCTGGCACAGTTGAGGTACAAAGTAATAAACCAATTTCCAAACGTCTCTAAAACCTGTTCTACTCAGAGGCTGCTAACACACCATGGTTACCCATTACACCACTAGTACCAGCTCCTCTCTTTACAAAAGCAGGAAAACCCTACTTCTACCTTTGAGTCAAGTGAGATTTTCTTTATAAAACCTAGTGTAATTCTTTGTGAGCCAAGGGAATTGGGAAAGTGGCTTTTAAAGGGAGTGATAAGAGTTTACAAAAGTGTTAGGAAGCCAAAAGAAAGGCCAAACATGATGACAAAGCTCCTTTTACAAAACTCAAACATATTTTGCCAGTAGTCTGTTTAGAGCATAACAGCAGCCCAAATGGCTTCCCCAAGATTTTGGATAAGGGTAATTTCCTCCTCTGAAGATAAAGAGACATGTTTGATGGAAAAAAAAAAAAAACAAAAAACAAAAAACAGAAAAAAGCAAACAATAAGGGAAAAAAAAGGGGAAATAAAAGCCCTGTTTATAAACAACTTCCACAGCTAACTGTAACACAGTAGCAGCTCACATTTTAGTGGCCCCATACCATACAAGAGTAGGTGTTGCTCTTACAAGCTTGAATAAAAAAATTGCCATCTTAAAGAGAATTAAGTTTTTATTATAACGCTGCTTCAAAACATTATTTTTTTTAAGTTCTACTAAATTTAGAATTACAAGAGCACCATAAGAAACATTCAGTCTCCGAAAAAATAAAAATCAAAAGTAACAGGAAGAGACACCTGCTGAATGTGAGCACATTGCAAAGCTTTAGTATTAAAAAGTTTGATATTTCAAACCCTAATTTAGAAGGATACTTTAAGCACAAATACGTTCAGCAAGTGTGAAAAAATATCTCAGAGATGGAAAAAAAGGAGACCTATGACATAAAAGGCAGATTAAAAAAAAAATAATACTGTTATTTCATCTCACATATCATAAATTTTGTAGAGATGTATTGACACAATACTACAAAATATCCTTCATTTGCATCATTAGAACAGTTTAAAATTCAATTCAGTAATAAATATAGCAGAATAAAGTATCAAAGCCTTAAAATCAGGGATAATCATTCTAAATTTACATTACAGTTAAAAATCTCAAATTCAAAATTAACTGGTCGATGTAGGAATAGTTTTGTCCTCATAAAGAAGAAAATGTAAAACTTGACTGCAATTAAACATTTGAGGGAAACAGGCTCTACAGTCTTCAACTACCACAGGGAACCGCAGCATCTCTTCTATGGAAAACTAAGCAATCTTTTAATTGTTCGTACCTCTTAATCCCTAAAGAATAAGAAGCCTGATAATGAAAAGATAAGCCTACCAATAAAATATGTGGGGGTTTTTTTGATTTCTCTAGGTTAAAATACAAAAATCAAACACAATGGCAAGTTATAACATTTAGGAGACTTGGCATTTTCACTTTGTGGCATCATTCCCTGCCTCTTCCCCCACGTCACAGCAGTGGTATTTTTTGTTTTCTTTTTCAATAAATGAAAATCACCCTAGACATACAAGACAGGAAGTGAAGTCAACAGGAAGCAGTAATTCAGTTCTTGGGAAGCATATGAATAAACAAATGCAGTTTTTGAAGAGAAAAGATTTTATAAATTTATACTGAATGCCAATATTATAATCACAGCAAACATTTAAACACCCACCAAAACAATATATAATTTTCTAGAAAGCGCAGCAAGATCAGGGCAAACTGGTACCCATTCAAATGATGACTTGCAAGAATAGAATTATCTGTTTTCTCTTCCAATACCATAATCATGGCACCAATAATCTTGCCGGAATAAAACATTTACACCAAGAATTCTATTGCATTTTGTACCTATTACCAACCCAGAAAATAAGTGTGTTGAAGAATCAAGTGACAAAGGACAGAAGAGAGGCTGAGGTTTTCAATGATTCCTTGACACTGGTTTTCACATCACATTACACTTTCACAACTACACATTCCCAAGGCTAGTCCTGGTGAAAGGAAGTAGAGGAAAACCAAATTAGGGACATCAACAAATTGGACAGACACAAGACCGGGGGGCTGCATTCAAGGGTGCTTAATGGAGCTGGCAAATGTCACTGCAAAGCCACTCTGTCATCTGCAAAAGGTCATGGTGCTCAATGGCAGATTCCTGACGATCAGAAAAGGGCAAATATCAGGACCCTCTGAGGGAGGAAAAAAGGTTCAGTGATATTATAGGCCAATCAGCCTAACCTCAGTCCATGGAAAGGTTATGCAGCAAATCCTCCTGGGAAGCTATTTTCAGGCCCATGAAGGAAAATAAATGAGTGGGAACAGCTGGCAAGGATTTTCCAGGGTAAGTTGTGTCTGGTCAACCTGAGTGTCCCATACAATGAGAGGACTAGCTCTATGGACAGTGAAAAAGCACTGGATGTTACCTCCACCTTAGCAAAGCTTGTGACATGATCTCATCTTACACTAGGCCAAATTAGAGAGCCTAGACAGCATGTGGCTGCGTAGGGTTGAGCTGCTAGACTTAAACCTCAACAAGTACATCCAAGATATACAGCCTTTATAACTAAATAACACAGTAAGTATTAAATTTACTAGGCTTTATTGACACAATCCAACTGGCTGAGACTGAAAAAAAGCTTCAAATTGAAAAAACATTTAAATGCATGAAACCCAGCAGTTATCATTGCATACATGTCAATGTACAAAGCTGAACAGGTATAACTCTACAGAATGAGACGGAACAGTTCTGTGAGGATAGAGGGTAACAGTCAAATAGCAAAAATCATGTGCATCACCAAAAAATAAATCATACAGGAAAACAGCTTGGTACAAAGGCTGAGAAATTGCATTATAAGCACCTGACTTCCCAGAAAGCACATTTAGGTCAAAACTTTTGTCAAACTAATTAGCACACACAGTAGGTCTCATCACTGATCCTGTACCTTCAGGTAAAATAAAGACCAAAATCTTACAAATCATTCTCTCAAAAAATCTGAGCTAACAGTGATGAAATGATAACCACTTCCACTGTTTGTAATTTCCTTTTTTCAAAACCTGCTGGGTTTCATATATTTAAATGTGTTGAAATTGTGTTGATAAAAAGAACTGAAAACTACCAGTGAAGTTTTGCCCAATGGTTTGCTGCTGAAAGAACCCCATCTTCATCCACACACACACTCCTGCCCTTTGTGCTAGAACCCAGGCACTCATTTTCCAATGGAGATGAGCTTATTCAGGGAGTGGAAATATACATTTTCAAGTTTTTATTTGGTAGACTTTCTGACCCATTAGTAAGCTGAAGTGGCCTTCTGACTGCTCAGATGAGCACTGGAGTTATCTAAAGGTATAAAGCAGACCTAGCAAAGTACAGCAGTTTCTGTTCACATTTAAGCTGAAGTTCGGTTATCTTCTAACCACTACTTTCTTTCCACATCAGCTTGATGCAATACACTCACCTTTGCCAGAAAGCTGCAGCTAAGTGCGACACCCCTTGCAGAAGTAATTCTGGTAACTGGAAAAACTCACTACAGCTAAAGCAGTAAACTTTTTCAAAATACAGACACAAGATAAGCTAGAATTATGTTCTTCCCTTATAGCTGTTTGAGGGGGGACTTGAAAGTTATTTTAGCTTTACTGATGCTCTAAGCATACAACACAAAACTTGATTATTCTAAAGACACTTAATTTTGCAAGGGCCGTTTGTGGGTTTTGTTTGACCACATTTCAGCTAAAATAAGTTGGACGAAACAAAACCAGAAGACAAATATGAGCCCAAATTATTGTTTCTTCATTTGACTGCACTTAGAAACATTTTGAAAAATGTGGTAGTCCTATAACATGCATTAAGCCTACAGAAAATAGGTTAACATTATCTTCTCTATTATAAACTGTGCACTACACAACCAAACCATGACTATTTTTAAAAGTTCAGATTTATTCAAGCCCAGAGTATTTAAATGTATTTACAATCAGATTAAAGTTTATCCCATCATAAATTCCAGCTTGTTCCTTTCAAGGAAAAAATCTGCCAAAAATCAGACAAAAATCAGAGATTCTGTCATGAAAGCCTCTTATGTATTAATATATGAGAAAGGATCATGAATAATATAATCCACTCAGAAAATCTGTGAGTCTGAACTACTTTGTCAAGCATTTCAGCTAAAAACAGTAGTTTACAACTGTTCTTCTCTTCTCTACAAAGTTACCTGCAAAGAGGGGATGAGAATAAAGGAATACCTCTTTCCCGGAAGAGGTGTGCAGAGAAGAGAATGAAGTGCAGCTGGTACGAGTTAATCTGCAGATGATGATAAATTCAGTTCATAAAGTAGTGCGACTTCTTATATATTTGCACTTGCCACTAAGAGCAGCACCTCCCACTGGTTTTAATGTAGCTGCCAGCATCAGTATGTGCTTCAGTGTCACACACTCACAACAGTGCTCACTCCCAAAGGGGACATTTCAGATTACTTCCATATTTCTGCAGTAATAAATGCTATTTACTTCTCCAACTTCAAAGATGAGATTCATGAAGTAAGAATAAAAAAATGCTTGGAAGCATGTTAAGAATAATAGTAATCGACTGTCTAGAGCCTTCCCCAAATCTTCATGTGTGAACCCTAGCCATGATGATGATGATGATGATGATAAAGATGATGAATCGACTGTCTAGAATCAGCTAGAGCTGGATGGAGCCTCCAAAAAATAAAGCATCCCTGCTAAACTTGCATGTTGCAGAGACTTCATATTTAATTTTAATTACCCCACTGATCTCTCCTTTCCCTCATTTTCTTCCAGAGAAGTAACAAAAATATATTACCATCTTAATGCTAGGCAGTAAATATCTTCCAAGTTTGTCAATAAGTTCTACCTGAATTAAAATTTAACTTCAAGAAGGTCTAACAGAAAGAGCTATATGTAAATACTAAACAACTCAGCAGAAGAAAAAAATTAAAGATTTATCTCTAAGGCAACATTTAAATAAATTTGCATGGTTGAGGTTGGGGTTTTTTCAAGACAGGTACACAATGCACAGAAAAAGGAGAGAGGCAAAAGACAGCATATTAGGAAGCAGAGGAAAAAAAGCTAGTTTGTGCTCTTGCTTATTGCTATAAGCCTCCCTCCCCACCCCCCCCATATAGCTTATCCTGAAAGAAAAGCAATGTTTCAGAATGACAAAGTCTTGTGAACAGTTTAATATGCAATTTTTATAAACTGTGTGCTTTAAGAAAAAGAAAAAACTTTTCAAAAGGATAGAAGTGCATAAGGTACACAGTTTGTGGATGAAGCCTATTTCATGGACTTGGATCTAATTTTACAAGATGTCATATGAAAATAAATACACATTAACTCACCAAAATGCTAACACAAAGAAATTACTGCAGGGGGAAAATGCACTAACAGAACTGAATTTATTAAGGGTCTAGCTAAGGCATCCATACTTTTTCCATTCCCAAAATACTTAAAAGACATGGCAAGACTGCTGGGCCAGAACAGCATCATTATTCTTATCAGATAGCAAGGCTTCTGCTGAGAATATTTTCTACTTCAAAATAAATCCTTCAATAATCAGAGCTTTCAATGGGTAAAGAAAAGGTAATTTCCACAGCTGGAGGAAAAACCATCAACAGCAAGCTAATAAACACTAGGGCTTCTGAGACAGCTGATGTGGTGAATGTCAATTACTGATTCACTTTTTTCCTTTTGTTCTTAGATTTTTTTTAAATTAACACTTTTCACCACAACATGTAGTTTGGCAAGAAGTTCAAAGTAACCAAGTAAATTCAACGATGCATAGTACATGTGGTTCTTCTGATCTAAGAATTTGCTGCTGTCAAAAGGAAGGCTTTTTTTGACATCTCTGGCCTGCTGCTGCAGAAAAATCCTCTCCCTTATGCCGGCTCTGATCTGTGCCGCACTCTATGATATGATTCACCTCCTGCACTTTCCAAAAAGTCATCCACTTCTAAAAAAGAAGTTAACTAATGTTAACTAAGTTGACTAACATGAGTCAACTAATTCTGTCAGTTCACAGCAGGGCGATGAGTATCAAAACCAGCACTAATAAACTATGTGGTAAGAGCAAAGGCAACAAAGGAATGAGTAGAGGAGAGAGACAGAGATGGAGCAGAAAAAGCAAGATGCCATTCACTTCACCCCCTGCTTTCTGATGGTGGTGAAACCACAAGGAGTTCAACTGGCCATAATTCAAAAAAATTGAAAAACATACCAAGCCAATCTTGACCTGCAATTAACTCCGGCACAAAAGTTCCACAGCGAAGAGAATCCCTGGGATTTGATTACTTTTTCCTCCTTTATCCCACAAAACTGTAATTTGACAGCCAGCCTAAAATTTAAGTTTTAAACCACGCAATTATGAAGATCATGCCCATGGCACTAGTTGACAGGCAGCAAACCCATACTCCAGACTCAAAGCTCCATGCTGCTTTATTAAAGGTCGTGGCAGTTTTAGCAGTACTTTTATAGGAAGCAAAACAAGAGGTGCCAATGCAAATTTTCTCTAAAGGAAAAGATTGCTGTATTTCATCTGCACTTTCCTCCTGTTCTCAGATTGTTCTTAAGTCATCTCATTATTTCTACCACTTCAGAAACCAGAAGTTGCATAAAGAGGGCACAGCCTTCCAAACCATCTGTTTTGAAAAGGAAACAACAAACTGGACTAAAGCACTGAGCTAAACTGAAGAAAATCATAATTTCATTAGTTATTTTTGGTCCATTTTTCTTCAGTAGTCAAATCTGTGAGATTATTTGGTTTACATGGAAGAAATTACATATTTTTTGCTTTAAAAAACTGCTGTGATGAGAAGCTTTTTAAGTCACAACTTTGCCTGGGAGCTACAGGTTCATATATTATATTTTCTTATTTAATAGCCCTTAATGGATTTTTCTATCTTCTCAATGACACTCATGATTTTAGAGGCTTTCCCTGTCCCTCACTCTCACAAAGAAGAGTCCCTCTCTAAGGGAATAACTGAAGTTTTCATACAGACACCACTCAACATTTCTTAGTATTGTTGTTGGTCCACCTTAGGCCTACTATACTCTGTCTGGGATGAAGGGATTAGAAGCACCTACAATACTGAAAATAAGATTTACAGCAACAGTGACACTGTGCTTTGTGCTCCACTCCATTGCTAGTAAGTCCTGTGATTCTCTCAGCTTTTTAGCAATTACATGCACTGAACTGGCACTTTCACAAAACTGTCATTATGAACTGCACAATCTTTTTCTTAAGTAATAAAAACCTCAGAGACTACAGTTGCGTGCATATAAAGAAAGGACCATTTTCCCAAACGCATCCCTCCCAAACACATGGGGTATGACATGTTATTGGAGGAGGACTTTGTGATCAATATCATGAGGACCAAGCCTTCATGATCAGTCCTTGCCTTCACTATCCCAAGTAACACTCACTCATCAGCAAAGCTGCTTCCCAACTGTTTATGACAAGTGATTTCCAAACAAAACTTCTGAGCAGCATAGATTCCTGAGAGATACCGCTAATGACCTCTCACCATTAATTCACATCTCTAGCTTCTCCATCCAGAGGAGGACTGCCTCTAAGTTCAGCTTAAATCTTTGGTAGCTGACTTAACAGAATGTCTTTTGGAAATCTAGCTAGATTACATCAACTGCATTGCCCTAACCTCCATTGAAGGATATTAATAGACTTATAAAGTGCTGAACGTGTTTTGTAAGGCTGTTGTCTCTCCATCTCAGCACTTTTCATGTGTCCACTATCTCTGCTCTTGGTTCACCTTACCAGTTAGTAGTTTTCACTCTTCCAAAAAGTCCTTCCAAAAGCTGATCTCACCACTGCCCCTTTCCAGTCTTTCCTAACTGGGTCGATTTAAAGCACACAGTTATGCTTTCTGGTTAGAAGTTTGCTCCTTCAGATGTGCAAACACATCTCACCTCGACAACTGACTGCTCTTCACTTTGTTCAAATAGGCCTTTTCCCAAACCCTACAGTTTGAGTCAGATCCCCCAATGAATGCCTTCACCTCCAGTCATTTAAGTTCTTTCACAATGTATGGACAAAGTAACAGCTTTTCTCTTGCTGTCCTTTCATCTTCTATAAACACTCCTTTTATCGCTCAGTGGTGCCTTGATTCTACAGATAGCACTGCAGGACTGAGGTATCAGAAAAGATGGAGGGGAAAAAAATATTAATTTCATGCTATTCTCAAGTACTGTCTCAAGGTGGAGGGAGCTTCCACGTGTTTTTGAGGGCTGGGGTAGAAGGGGGTTGCCAAGGAGGCTCTCATATTACAGTTTTACACTTAGCCTACAATCACTTACCTTCTATTTCTTTATTCATAACTCATATTCATTTTTCAGAGAACATATCCTCACACCCAGGGGCTTCCTTTATTTTAAGATTTCAGCATGTCAGATTTTTTTAATTGATGTGTTTACAGTGCATACTCGCTCACTCTCACTCACTAAGAGCCCAGCAAAGCTTCAGAAGTGATTCCCAGGTTGTTTGCAACACTTCACCTTCTTGGCTCTTTTTCAGCTTTAAGAGGCCACCTCCTCCTATCATCACCTCCCTTATTTTCTAACCAAAGTGGTAGTTCAAGCAAATTTTTTAACCTTGTATAGATTCAAGATCTTTCAGCAGCAAAGAACAAACCATGTTTGTCACCCACAGTCCTCAGTAATACCCTTTCGAATCTGCTCTTTCATCCTGCTGTAGGCCAAGTCCCAAGTCGATTCTCCCTCTGTGCGTGCCTTGACTAGCTGTTTCACTAACTACTCACTACCACAAAGTTTTGTCTTGGCATCCCTCCCTGACAGAAAGCACCCACCTAAATGAAATGAGGCTAACGAGCTGTTCATTGATGTGTTTTCTGCTTTGTAGCCTTGCTGATCTGCTGATCCGACACAGCACAGGCAAACTGGTCAGGCAAATGTAAATGCAGTCTTAATGATATTTCCTCCTTACGTTTTACACACAGAGCTTTCCATGTTGCAATAGCTAGTCTTTTTTTTGAGTCTTTTGGTATCTGACACTCATCTGGCAGAGTCACATAAGCTTCCAGTTGAGCTTTTATAAAATCGAACCAACATAACAGTGAATGGCACTGTTAGCACATTTACTTGTGAAGGGTTGTTTTGTTCAACTCTGCTTAAACAGGATTGAAGTTCACCCAAAAGGAAATGAGAGATTTTGAATGCCAAGCTGTTCAAGTCCAAAAAGTTAGATAAGATTCAAATTACACTCAGGGACAAATTTGCTGCCTTGCTGTCTTGAAGTTCACCTAGGTAAAGCTTGCCCCAGTAGCTTTTGTTGAGCTCCATACCCTGGCACAGTAGTTCCGTGAGAACAGCAGAGCTGATGAAACCTGACTTTCCAAGGCTTCATTGTGGGATTATCCATTATCTGAATGCAAGCTGTAATTGGAAGTACACCTGCAGCTAAGGCTCCCAGCTCACAGGGTAAGGCTATGCCTCACAGAAAACACATCACGGCCAGAAACACAAAGTGGAATCAAGGGATTGCTGCAACTCAGACCCTTTTGTATTCCAAGTTCTCAGCTGCACGTATTATTCACACCGATAGTAATAAATTGAGTCTTCTTTTTTAGAGCAACTCTCAAGTGTCCTTTATTCAAATGTCAACATCTTGTGTGCAAGGTGTTACAAGCACACATCAGAGAGTTTTCCCAGAAAAACAGGCAGATTGTTTCAGTGACCTTTAGTTGTGTTCTTCCCTGTTCGAAAAACATGTTAATCTTTTCAAGGATAATTTTAATTTTGGATGTTTAGGCTATCATCTGTAGTTGAGAAAATCACTATGTTCTTTTGAACATTTTGTCCTTTAAAAAGAAGTATCTGCAGCTTTAATTCTGACTTATAGTTCTTTTCCTGCAAATTCTGAACTGACTGCACAATATGCTTTGCCATATTACCACTCAACACTCAAGGTAGATAAGATGTAGTTGAATAAAAACTGTTGCCTCAATAGTAGTATCTTTCTGCTTGAACATTATGTATAATTTTACAAGGACTCTTTGGCATCCCAATATTCCTATGCTTAAGTCAGTCTTTTATTAGGACATGCAAAAAAACATGCAACAGGGCAACATCAGTAGAATTCCATGCAAAAAAAAAAAAAAGGCAGAATATTAAATTATCTATCCAGTACCTTTCCTATATAAGCTACTAAGGACTTCATATACTTCTGTGCAAAATCCAATACCTTTATTCATAAAATCATTGAGTTGGAAAGGACCTTAAAGATCATCTAGTGATTTCTGAATTCAAACAGCTATTTCTCAAATGGGAAGCCTACAATACACAAAAGTTAGCAACTCATTCACAAGTAGGCTCATACCTAACAAAAAATTGTAACTATGAATAAAGCTATGCTGTAATCCCAAATGTGCTATTATGGGGCTTGACAAGGTCTCAGAAACCATTTGTTGAGCCTTGGAGGAGACAAGAGAGAACAGCAGGCTATTCGGCCAGAACACAAAACCCTCCTGAATGGTTATCAGTCCACACACAGCAGTAACACACAGCATTACGTGCCAAGATCCTGAAGAAAAGATGGGGGACATCGGGGGGAGAGGCGCATGAGAGTTAAAGCACTGGTGGGATGAAGCCTGAAACCGAAACTTTATTCCCATTCGTTCACACAAGACAGGTTTCTGTACTCCAAACTCAAGACTACAGGAGAAGGTTACCACAAAGAAAGCAAGCCTTTCATTAGCAGCAAAGTTAAGTATCTTGATGCTCCTGCCTTGGCTGCATTACTTTGCCACATTTTAGCTGTATTGAACCTTAAAGAACATTTCCAAGACTTAAAATAACAGATGAGGATGAACTGTTATCATCATCTACCTAAAGTCACAATACAGAACTCTCAAGTATTTTATAATATTACAAACCCACTGGCTTTGTTAATATTTTAAACAAGCATAAAACAGTGAGCTAGCTACACAGTGATTAAACAATCTCCATATTCTTACTCAGCTTCAAAATGAGAATTCTGAATACATCCCTTTAGCATGAGCCCTTTTGTCATATTTCAAATGTTTAAGATCTGGAAGTTTCTCTTTCCCCAACACATGCCCAGAAAGCAAAACATTTTAACCTCAATTCATTTGAGCTGAAGAAATCTAAGATTCTTCACGGCAGCAGACTGGCACAAGACATGCAGATTATTACTTCCGTACAACACATTACTTACCTCATCCTAGGAGACAGCCCTAGCTGCAAGCATACTTTCAATTTGAATTTGCATTTAGACAGTAGATAATTCCACAATAAAGCAAACACCCTTGGGGAGGAGAACAAATACATCAGGTTTCATAAATGTCATCACTCACGTTACTACTGTGCAAACTACAAAAAGATGCAATCAGAACTAGTGTACTCTGTGTAAATTTAAGACAGCAAGGGTGAAAGTCCATCATCAATTTTCCAGTATCTCAAAAGCAGCTAGTACCTCGGATCCCTTTATGGAGGGACTCTGTACAGACAGAATTCTTTGGGTTTTAGAAATACAGATGTTATTAGTATGTAGAGCTATAAAATTAGGATTCCTTTTTTTTTTCTTATGCTTAAGAGACTTCTGATGGTTTTGGAGAAATACTTGAAAGCTGTATTTTCCACAGAACCATTATCACATGCAGAGACCACAAACAATTTTACTTAAAAACAGCAAAAAGGCTAGGAAATACATCTGGATATTCATCCCTTACAGGTTATTTTCTTAGAATCTGCAAAGGCCAGCAAAGGTCATGCAGAAGTATGAAAGGTGTTAGAGCCTCATCACATTCCCTAAAAGCAAGGGAAATGCCGCCCCTCAGGTTGGTTTTTTTTTTGGTTAAAAATCCCCCCCAAAAAAAAACATTATCAGATATGAGGAAACACTTTCTCAAAATCTGCTTTCAACCTGTTCACTAAAGAACGGCTATTGCATTGCAAATTACCTGCACTGTGTGTACTTCCCCCTTCCTTGATTATCTACCTCAACTTTTGTTCTGTAAATACTTTTCTTCAAATGCACAAAATTACAAAATTAGATCCTACTTTAATGCTACTATTTTATTTCTGCTTTCAGACATAAGGGGCTCCTTCCAGGTCAAGTCTAGAGTTTTTTCCATAATTTCTACCTGGATTCTCAAAACTCAGGGCTGAAAACAAGAGCTGCAAGATCTGCCATCCTGGTCCAGGAGACCCCCAGTACTCTGACTCACCTCTCCCACCCTACTCACTCTCTAAGACAGACACCCAGTATTACTCTACATCAACCACTGATTTCAGCCCCAGGAAAGTTTTAACTCTATCACTTTTCTTCCTTTCTCCAGCCTGTTTGTTAACTCAGAGAGAAATGCACTGTCATAGTCTGGACCTAGTATAGCTGTACAAACAGAAGCTTTCCCATGAAGATACGATGCCCAAGCTCTGAGCTGCTGAATGCTGCAGAGCCTCACAGCCACCTCCACCGCTTCTCTCACCTTCCCGTGAAGGGCAGTTTAGTTCCAGGTTCATCTCCTCTTCCTTCACAATGCAATTTTCAGTGCACCCAACAAACGCACATGTTCTGCACTGTTGTCCCAGAACCAGACTGTGCAGTACATGGTTTCCAGTACTCCACTAGGCATCCTGGTATCTATGGATAGCCACATTTCCCTTTCACCATCCCTTCTACTGCATAATGTCACCCCCAAGTCCACTCTCTTGGGCATCATTCATGACTGCATGCAACCTTCATGGGGATAGGCAAGGAAATGGAACAGTCTCTCCTGTCCCAAAGTTCCTCATGAATTTTTCAAGTTTAGGGACATAAACCAGATAAGAAAACCCCAAAGAAACTATTCTCCAAGATGAGGTGAAAAAAGTAACACAGTAGCTTCTAGCGTACTGCAGCAGCTACCAAAAAACCCTCTTGCTTACCAAAAAAAACCAGTACACACCTAAGAGCCCATTTTTAGCATGTAGAAGAGGAGAGACAATGAAATCAAAACAAACACAGGCATCAACTCTCCTCTACAACTGGTTTTCAGTTGGATGCTGTGTATATATATACACATACACCATTTCAGAAGAGCAAACATTCCACAGTCTTTCATGTTTACCAGCCATTTCCAATTTATTTTTTTCATATTCAGTTACATACTAGCTAAATGTGTGCAAAAACTAGGATGGCATTAGGCTCCACAGTCCTGAGTAAACAGTTGGACTTTATGATCATAAAGATATTTTCCAACCTAAATGCCTCTATGATAAATAGGGAGTTTTCTTACATATGTAGAAGTCTAGAGGGTAAAATTACTATCTGGGAAACTTCAATTGTCTGTCTGCAACCAATGCCATTATCACTTAAAAAATTTTAAACATTTTTTAATATTCCTCAAGCAGAAGACAGTATAAATTCATACAATTATTTATGACCCTCTCTTCACCCACCCCCAACCAGCAATACCCTGTATCAGTAGCACTGCAACAAGTAACTACCACACTTCTGCTTCCATGGCTTCCAAGGCAGTCATGGAAGGAAGCCAGAGAAGTTCACCTATCTCTCCTATTACAGACTCTTGTAGAAAAATTCAGATTACCATCACACTTCAAAATGAAAGGATTATCCTCTGCAACTAAGAACAAGAGGAAAGCTTGAAAGACTGTATGGCAAAAATACAGACATGGCAAAGCATTTTATTCTAAGACAAAAAACAAGCACACCAGGCAAATGGTAAAGACTGAAGACAGTACTCTTGCTCAACACAAAACAAAGGAGATTCTATAAGGTGCACGAGGTGTCTCCTTATTGAGGTTGTAGCCCAGCATTTCTGCTGGCTGCCAATTGTTAGGACCAGCACTCACAATCCTGCTTTCCACTTCCTACTAAACTAGTTTTATGTTTAAATCCAAATAAAAGAAAGTGAAAGGCAACTACACCCTTCTGGAATTGGAGCTGCACTTAACAGTATTAACCACAGCAGAGATGGGAAGCCAATCCACACCAGCAGCCTGTGCACTGCCTCATGTTCTCATCTAACTACAGCATCTCAGTCTCCACATCACTTAATGACAATGATAAGGATCCACAGCAGAAAGAAAGAATTCTGTTCCAAAGAAAGCTGATAGGTGAACAAGGTGAAGAAAAAACCAACCCCCCCCAGTACTTTGCTTAGAAGGTCCTGCTACCCAGATCTTTGCAATTAATGTCCTGCTTTTCACTGTCGTGCTCCTTGGCTAATGAAAATTATTCTGTCAAAAGATGGAAGCATCTCGGTATTAACTGGCCATTCAGAATGATCTGCTTCTATTGGTATTTCAGGCACACCAAGGAATGGCTTTTAAGCAGTAAAGTTCAATAAAGAGCCAGATTTTTACAACCACTTTGATACAGTGGCAAAACAACCACCTTTCAATGCCAAAATGGACACATCTGGGCTGTAACTTGAAAGTCTTGTGAAGTGCATATCACTATGTCAGCTGTTGTTGCATACAACCTTGCCATACACAAACCCAAGTCACTCTACCTTCATCATGTTTCCACTGTAGTTTTCACATTCCAGCAAGACTAAAAGTCTAGTCTTAAGAATAAAGAAATGTTTCAGTTTCTGCTACAGTAGTCTGCAAATTACAGCTCTTCAGATTCCAATGATAATAAAGGACGTTGTTTTGTGGTTGAACAAAAAACTTCAGAAAGAGTTTCAAAACAGAAAAATCAAAGAATATCCAAGATCTAGAGTGAATATATTACCTCACTGACATTTGGCTGAAAGCAGTGCTCTCTCGTGACATGCACCTTCTGTATAATCAGCACTCTCAAAAACTATGCCCTATTCCCTCATGAGAAATCAAGTACAGTAGTACGTGCCCCTATTATTTACATATATTACATATATTGGTGTTTTTCTTTGTTGTTTTGCAACACTGCTCTCATGTCCTCCCGCTGGCACTTATCGTAGGCTTCAGATAGGAATGAAACACTAACTCATCTTTGCTGCAGGGTATGCAAATAAATCAACACATCTGTGACAAGATAAGTCACACCAAATGAAGTCCAAGGGCCACAGAAGGACTCACTCATCCGCATGCCCTTAAAAAGCTATAAAGCCTGGAGCCACCTAACCAGGTGAGAAAGGAAGGAACCAGATGGAAGACAGTTAAAAGAGTGGTTTACCATAAGTATTTAAGAGCACAAGACTTCATGCAATACAGCATGCCTACCTCATTATGTAGATATAGATTAATTGGGAACTTTTAAACTACTATGGTGAAGGATTCAAAAGAGACTCAGGCCATATATTCTAAGAAGATAATAGCACATATTACATACATAAATAAAGTCTGTGGCATTTAGAAATTCCACACTATTGTTGACAGGAGTCAGAAGCCAAAGACTTGCATGCTGGCTCTGTAGCTCTCACCACCTGTAATCTCCACCAACTGCTTCAGGTCAAAACAGTTAAAATCAACACGCAAATATTCAGCCAACAAAAAAAACCCAGAAAACATAAAAGTCACCATCTCATGTCTATTAAATTAAGAGAAGGCAAGAGTTTTTGGCAGTTGATAGAAAAAACTAACAGCATGAACTTCATAATACAACTCCTGTAAAAGCTCGATATAGAACTAATCAAGAAGTTCCAAGTCCAGTCCTGCTGATTTCCTTCTCACCAAGAAAAATTTTGACTCATTACAACTACTTGTGGCACTCCCAAACTCAATGAAACTCTCATTAAAAATCAGTTTGATATAAACCTTGACAAAATAATATTATTTGATGTAACTCCATCAATACATACCCACAAATACAGACAAACTGCAACTAATTGCTAACAACCTTATGAAGGGCCGGAAAGTGTTTTGAAGTGTTTAAACAAAAGACACCAAAACTCAGAATTACTTAAATAAACCAAAGTGGGTTCTTCTGCATGCGTTGCAGAGTTTGGCTTGCTCTCTAACTGAACAGCTTAACTTCTACAGCAGAAGAACATTAAACATGTTACAACAGTTAGGCAGAAGTGACTGGTTCTGATAACATTTCAGAACAGACACTAAGCTCTTATCTTTTTCCTTTGACAACAGGTCACACAGCTTATCTACACTGCATTAAAATATTTCCTTATTATTTTCAAAAAAATTCCATGTCCCCACTCTTCAAATACTGTGAAACAAGAATAGCACAAGCTTCTTGTACATTAACCAATCCATTCATTATTTTATCTAACTTAAACACGTTCTGCCTTCTATTTTTTCAGATAAATACTCCCCATCTCTAGTTTCTCAAAGTTTCTCTTTATACAAAAGTTTTTAAGAGACATTCATCATTCTTGCAATATCCTTTTAACCGGTAAGTAGAAACTATGACATGTTATATTGGAAAATAAGTAACCCAGTAATTTACTGGACATCTACTTTTCCACCATTCTGGGTTTTTTACAATGCATACAGATCCTCAAAGTTAAAAAAAAAAAAGTAGATTAGATTTGATTGTTTGAAGCGTGCCAGTCAGCACATAAATATATTTTCATAATGTCAATTACAATGTGTCAGTATGTTCAAATGAAAGAATGTTCCCCTCACCTATAGCAATGCTTTCAACACAGAACTGTAATAGCTGAAATATAAAAAAAAAAAATATAAAATCTCCAACTCCACTGGTGTTTGGGACCAAGATCACTTCTCACAGTTCTTGAGAGTTTGAAAGTGACTAGGAGAGCACTAGTTTGCTTACTGTTGGTTCCCCACCAGTCTCACAACTTAAGCGTCTTTCCCAGAGAGTAGGAAAAGCCTTCAATAGAGCACTAGAGGATGTTACAGTTCAATACTTTCAATTATATAATTTTTTTGCTGTCATAATTAAAAATCGAGATGCTGCCTAACAGTGACATTCAAGAATTTCTTATTCTCATCCAAACCACATCCGATAAACAGGAAAAATGAATATTTGGAAACACTCCAAATTGCCACTGAAACAGACAGCCTTGCTCCACAGAATAGGCCTCTCTCTCAGATTTCTGTCACTGTATCATAAAAACTGAGAGCAACGAAAGCAGTGCAAGATCAATCCTATTAAAACTGAGCACCACTTTGACATTATCACACACTCAGCATATGGTTCCAGTTCCAGGAGAGCATGTACCTGGTGTGCTGCCCAAGCTGGGCCACCAGGTTTACACAAGCAGCCCCCAATGTCCTGCCACCTCAGTCTGCCCATACCTGGCATTTGGCTTCTAGTGAGCTTTAAAGGTGCTTTATCTAGTCAATAAAAAAAAATAAATAGATAAATAAAAATGTGTATGTTAGTCCACTAATCAAAAACTGCTGGCATGTTTTCCAAGTCCAGCATAACTCAAATAGGTAGGTTTAATATCCGGGTTCAGCAATGGTCCTGAGGGAGCACCCAAATGGCATGCTAAGCAGCCTTTATGCAGGAAATAACTGACATTTTCTGGGGGGGAAAAAAAAGGTAAACTATCCTACCACCACGAGAGATGAGCAACAGTTCCTTTATCTGAAGACTGATGTTCAACACACCATGCCTGCAATTCCTTCCCAGTGTCTGCCTTTAGAGTTGATTGTCTTCTTGTACACCTTTCTGCTAAAAAATTAAAGCCCATGAATTCACAGAGTTTGTTCTAAGCAGGTTTTAGAGCCCACTGCAGGTACGGCACTGATGAAAAAGACAGCACCACTCAATAAAAAGCCAGGAAGATGCAACCACATAGACCACAGACTTAAAATAAGAAGGATTAAAATAAAAACTTGAGAATACAATTTTGCTGCAGGCAGTGCACCAAGTAGAGCTCAGTTGTGATGCCTGACACTCGGGTGATTCAGTGTTCAGCTGGGTCAAGTTTGGCAGCTAATATGTGAGGAACCCCCATGGAGCTCTACCTGGTGATCCTCAAGAAAGACCAGGTGAGACCCCAACCCTCACCTTTTGTCAAAGGGCACTTCAAGGCTTTTCTGCTGGAGCAAGGCATGAAATCCAGGTTACACTGTCACTGGGTCATTAGAGCACATACTTTGCACTCATTAGAAGGATTCTCACTCCATCAAGATTCCTATAGGACCATCCTCCAAAATGTTTCTGTGTCGATCCAATGGCATAAAATTAACTTCCTACAATTAGGACACACAGCTGCTATCTAGTTTTCAATTGCCATACTGCACCTCAGAGGCAGCTGTAAAAGCAATAAAATAAAAAAAGGAGGTGAAGACTGCAGTCGTACTACAGACACTGCTCCTAGTACTCTTGAATTGTATTTTTATCTCCAAGGGCTTTAGAATACACATTCGCACAAACTGAATTCCTAAAATTTACTTCTTTTCTGTGTTCCTTCTATTCACTAGACATCCATAGTAAAAGATGTCATTTAAGAAAAAGCTGCACCAATATTGTTAACAAAATATTTGCAGTCCTGCAGCCCGCTCTTCAAAGTACTCTAAAAATTACACTGTGTATCAAAAGACTTGAAATATTTGTGCTATTTGAAGTGAGAATTAGAACCATGTAACAAAGTTGAAAGCATACTTGTAAGCTCAAGGGAAACATAAAAAAGAAGGTTTGAGCTGTATAGATATTAGAAACAATTAAAAATGGGTTATTGATCGATCACTACTTACCATTTGGGGAATACTACAACAATGCGAGAATATTTTTTCAATATTTGCATGTAACAACATGCAAACATTGAAATCTGTTTCAGATACTCCCTGCTGAAAGACATAACACCCATGTATATATTACCATAGCTTCACGAAAACTGTTATTTCACATTTGCTTCATCAATTTAATTGATTCCCTTTAACTAAAGGTATGAAATGAAACCTTCAACTTCAATCCTAATTCCACCCTTATAATTTAAGATCACATATGTACAAGTATATTACAAGCTACAAATGCATCTATATATGTTCCTATTTTACAAATTTTAATGACTGTCCAAGGGCAATTATACAGCATACTTAAAAGAAAAAGTTTTCAGAAATCAGAAAGGCAAATGAGAAGTACCAGGGAAAGGGATTGTAAACGAGGCACTAAATTAACAATAAGGCAAAGAAAAATGGAGACAATACATGTTGCCCACCTTTTTTTTTTTTGCAACTTTTGATTTCCCCACTCACCAACAAGAGAGGATTTAAAATCATATACATCCTAGGATAAAGCCACCCGAGTAACTATCCATTTTTAAAGCAAACAATGCCTTTTTTTTCCTAAAATTTCTCAAAATGGCACTACCACCAGCAACTCTAAACATCCTCTCCCAAACAACATTAAGCAGACTGATAGTTTCACCAAAATTATGTCTGGTTATGTGCTTCAGCAGTATGACATGCTGAATTTCCTACACATAGCGGCAGTCCACCATGCTGAACAGTCGCAGAGAGCCTGACACAAACATTAGAAATGTGGCCATACCTTTCAGTACCTCAATCTATTTTTCATATTACAGATCTCCTTATCAGCACAGAAACCAGGGCTAGCTGTACCAGCAATATTAGTACCTGCATGTGAGGAGACTTGAGGCAATAGCTTATCACAGTCACAATTGGTTTTTTCCTCTTGCCCTCCCAGAATCAAAAGAATTCGGGCAAGTTGAGAACTTCTCCTATGAACAGTTTGAAGGATGCAAATATAAGAGTTGTATAAAAAAGTAGCTACTTGACTCATACCACTAAACAAAATTCATGCTGTGCTGCAATTAAAATCAACCGGTTTAAGACACAGACAAGATAAGGTGTAATCAGTCGCATTACAATCATTCTATAGGTAATGGCTAAAGCATTTCTTTCTAGAACTAAAGCTTATGTAAACATGACTGGATCATATTTTGGCCATGACTGACCACTGCCTACTTTAAAAGTACTTTTTTTATTTATGGAATGTAAAAATAATACCCAGACTTTTAAAATACACCTTATTTCAATGACAGCATACAGAGCACCACTGCAATGAGACTGTAACAGAAAGAATGAACGTAATTTAAAATTTAGGAACCTTCTACAGGAACAACCCGTGCTTCTCCTGTTTCTCCTACTCCCTACTTCCTATTGTTCCACCGTTCAGCAAGTGATGCCATGTCACGGACGACGGAAACCTAAATGACAGTTTGCTAGGTCTTTCTTGAAAACGTTTATGCCAAGAAAAATAATTTACTCAGGTCTGCACCGAGAACTGGTCATGCACAAAGGATGATTTAAAGCATTCTAAAGCCTCCAAAAGCACGAGCAGACTTTGGCTTCTAAAGCAGCCAGCAAGAAGACCCAAAATGGTGACTACAAGTAATAAATCATAAAAACCAGCATTGTTTAAAGAAAAAGAAACAGCAAAACAAACAAAAAAAACCCGTTCTATGGAGCCGGTAGTCAGGCTTAACAGTGTACGCCGCCACTCATTTACTCACAATGAAAACCCATCAAACGAAGGGTTTTCCCCGGCCACTAAAATCTTTCTCCCCAAACCCACCCGTGCTGCAAGCAGACCCCGTCACCGCGCTGAGGGGCTGCAGACTCCCGGAGTGACCCAGGGGAGCCAGGCACCGGCCGGCCGGGATAGCGCGGGGTTCCCGGGCAGGGATCGGACAGGGCCGGGGAAAGGGCGGCATAGCCCAGAAGGCGGGGGGGGGACACGGGGGGAGCACACAGGGGGTGGCCCGGGGCAGGAGGGCACGGACGCTCCTCGCCCCCTCTCCCACTTACTCACCCGTCCTTGCGCTTGGCTTTGTAGACGTGCCCGTAGGTGCCCCTGCCCACCTTGCAGCCCTCGTACTCGAACAGGTCCTCCACCCGCTCGCGCTCCCCGGTCAGCTTCACCTTGAAATCATAGTCCATCTTGGGCGCCCGCCGTGACCCGCCGCCGCCACCCCCGGCAGCCGCGCCCCGCACCGCCGCGCACACCGGGCGGCGGCAGCAGCAGCAGGAGAAGGAGGAGGAGGCCCCTGCGTCGCCCCGCGGAACATTCAGCGGCGGGGCTGCTCACTTCGCTCCGCGCCCCGAGCCCCGGCGCTCCTTCCCTCCTCCGCCGCCTGCCCCGCTCCGCGGCTCCGCCGGTGCCGCTGCCCGGGCGGACTCTCGGGGCCGCGCCCGCCCGCGCTGCCGCAAACCAACGTCGCAAACCGCGGCACCTCCCCGGCCGCGGGCAGGGCACCACGTGCAACGGCCTGGCCCGGCCCAGCAGGCCCCGCGCGCCGCCGCACGCCGGGAGATGTAGTACGGGCGGGGCGGAGGGAGGTCGGGCTGCACTGCATGCCGGGAGTTGTAGTCCCCGGGCAGGACACAGGGCCCGCCATCAGGGGCCACCGCGAGCAGGGTGTGTTCCCATCGCGAGGATTGGTTTTGGGGGATATGCCGGTCCCCAGCTCCATCCAGGCTGGCGAGAGCAGACAGGGTTGGTCTGTGCTGCTCTAACAACCTGTTAGCATCATTGAAATTAAGACAATTCCACAACTGAGGACACAGAATCACAGAATATTCCGAGTTGGAAGGGACCCACAAGGATCATCAATGTCCAACTCCTGACCCCGCACAGGACCATCCCCAAGGGTCACACCATGTGCCTGAGAGTATCGTACAAACACTTGAACTCTGTCAGGCTTGGTGCTGTGACCACTTCCCTGGGGAGCCTGTTCCAATGCCCAACCATCCTCTGGGGGAAGAACCTTTTTCTAATACCCAACCTAAACGTTCCCTGACACAACTTCAGGCCATTCCCTTGGGTCCTGTCACTGGTCACCACAGAGAAGAGATCAGTGCCTGCCCCTCCTCTTCCCCTCAGGAGGATATTGCAGGCTGCAATGAGGCCTCCCCTCAGTCTCCTCAGGGCTGAACAGACCAAGTGGCCGCAGCCACTCCTTATGCGGCTTCCCCTCCAGACCCTTCACCATCCTCGTTGCCCTCCTTTGGATGCTCTCTAATGGTTTAATATGTTTCTTTTATTCTGGTGCCCAAAACTGTGCACAGTATTCAAGACACGGACAGATGTCACAGTGCTGATGAACCTTCTCCATGTGGCTGCGGAGACCAACCAGGATGTAATGTTAGCAAGGCCCTTGTAGGAGACTGGTAAATGGGCATCATAGTTACCAACCCCACACAGAGCCAGTGGGTCATTTTGTAGAACAGAGAGCTTGGACCTAAACTAAAGCTACAGCAATCTTTCTACTTACAGCCCAGCTTTTGGCATTTTTAGTAATCTGGCACATATGCTTCATGTTTAATCTCAAGAACGTAGCACACTGAGCAAATCAACTAAATTATGTGAGAACATTGCTTAGCACCTCACTACACCAATCAAACAGAAACAGGTCAGGGCAGCCCAGCACCCCATAAAGATCAAACAGTCTGGAAGATGCCATCCATCTCATAAAATTCATCCACTTCAGCCCCATCTCTGCCTTCTGGGATGCCTGGCTTTGGGGACTTCCAGGGATGGCAGCGACCAAGCTTGCAAGGCCACACCCACCACTTACAACACCTCCTGCGTGCTCATAACCCTCAGTCTTGTCAAACAAGTAGCAATAACCACACTTTTGTAACTTTCTGATCTTCTTTGCATTATTAATCACTCTTTCGTGGAGGCAATGAACACCCAAACTCCTTCACACAGATCCAATTACTGCATGGTAATTAATGGTTGGGATTAGTCTGTCCTGAGCTAAAATACTGCAGGATGTGGAGGACAAACAATGCCTGTTTCGAAAGAAAAGAGTCATGAAGGAAAACAAGAACAGACAATCCAGATTTGTTTTCTCACGACTCGTGCTATGTTTTACACGTTTGCATAAAACACTTAGAAAGAATTTCAGACTTTGACAAATAAACTCTGAGAAGTCAAAGCCACAACAGAGATAACTTCTCTTCCTTTCAGATTTTTGATCCTTTTGTAAGAATGTTTACAAGTTTGCTGAAAATGTTTCTTTCATTATGTTTACATAACATTTGGATTATATGCCTTCCAGATTGAGTGTAGCTGTAAATCTGCTGCATCTTCACTCTGTTTCCCCTTCAGGTATTTGTACTGTGAGCAATGTTCAATTTTACCAAATCAAACGTATGGTCTCTAAGTCTTGAGAGATTTGAAAACAGAAAACACACTTTAATCCTTTTAATGATGAGAAAGGAATACGGACATTTCAAGGACAACCTTTAATTCTGTTTTGTGGAAAGTTGTATACTTTTTGTGATTTATTTTAAAAATCTGTCACGGTGTAACATAATTTCAAGAAAAAGTTTGATTTTGGGGTCTGCTTTTTAAAAGAAAGACATGACCAGGCCATGATCTGCTATTCTTGAATCTCAGGTCCCCACAGTGGCCCTTTTAATTGATAGGATTTCTTGTCTTTCAGTGGGTGTTTTGTATTCCCTTCTTTCAAGCTGTCTGAGGAATCAATTAAAAAATATATGCTGAATTTGGCTTTTTGGAGTTTTCCTCTTTCTCCTTTTTCTTCTAACATTCATGGTTTGCTCTATCATATCCTTCTGTTCCAAGTTTGTGTAATTTCTAATGTGTCCAGAATACACACACTTTTGACCTTTTTTTCATTTGACATCACCACATCTTTGAAAAATGTCCAAGTTCTCCATAAGAAAGCCACTGCTACCATGTTATCTGCACAGGTAATGTGCAGAGGGATGGAGACAGTTGTCAAAGCAAGCTATGTCCTGAGAGGACAGTAGTTAAGGAGAGCTGACATCATTAAACATCTCTCAACGTATTTCAGGGAATTGTATTTCAGGTGAAAGCCTGGATTGTCTGGGAACAAGCTTGACTGTGATAATAAGTAGATGCTGTCTTTTGGGGTACAGCACTAGCTAACAGAGGTTCCATACCCAAACAGGAGCAGTGGTACCAGAAGCAAAGCTGGTTTTGGGTGTGTGTGTGTTTACATGCTAATGGCCATGGCGATGGTGCTAGAGTCAGAGGCTGTGAAGCAAAGCTTACAGCTGGGGAATGTACAACAAGCTGCTTGCTCTGTGTTTTGCAGTCTTCAAAAATAGAATAAAAACACAGAAAAGTACATGTTTAATGTTTTGTCTTTCTCATCTTTATAAGTGGATAACCTACAACACTCAATCATATCCCCACACCATTAGAATGTCCACTCATTCAGCTTACTAGTTTTCCAAATTTGAACACAGTTTTGCTTTTCAGAGAACTTTTCATGTAACAGTTTAACTGCCTGCTAAAAGTTTTCCATATACCCAAAGGGACATTCTTTAGCAGTGTGACTGAGGTGTTCCCAGCTTGGTATTGAATGAAAAAGGTTCAGTCCTGCTAAGTGCTCTGCATCTTCCATTTTTTGTATAGTCCAGGGAAAGCTGAAGGCAAGAGAATAATGTGGTGGCTTTTTTTTTTCTTTTCTGTATGCAAAGAAAAACAGTCATACGTACACAATTTGAGTATTTTTTAGAAACCTTGCAGTTGTTTATGTGCAGATGAGTGAGTTAGCTGAATAGTGGCAGCACTTAAGAACACGGTTTACTTAAAGTGGGTAAGTAAAGTGCTGGTTCAACAAACAGTTTTCTATGTAAAGCAATGTGGTTTGTTTTTTTTTTTTATTTTCCACTTAACTATATTTTACTATAAAGTTGATCAACTTGATCTAACAAAGCATCCTAGATTCTAGCTGGAGTGCAAGTTATTAACAAACATAAATCAGTTCTTTGGATCTAGGTGCTTTATAGGAGAGTTGTACTTGCATACAGTGAAACATCTGTTTGCCAGACTCGGGACCACCTACAGTAACTATCAGTCTGGTTGTGTTATGCTCCTGACAGAGAATCAGTTGTCACCATCCCTGGAGGTATTTAAGAGATGTGCAGATGTGGCACTGAGAGACATAGTTTAGTGGTGGACTTGGCAGTGCTGGGTTAATGGTTTGACTCAATGATCTTAAAGGTCTTTTCCAAACTAAATGATTCTATGATTCTGTCTCGACAAACCTTGAAAATTCAGCCTATGAACTCCTGGTTACTCTTGTTATTGAAAAGAGCTCTACCTGAGAGGAAATAAACCCTGAATATTATTTTATTATTTTAT
Organism: Neopelma chrysocephalum; assembly: GCF_003984885.1. NCBI lineage: Eukaryota > Metazoa > Chordata > Aves > Passeriformes > Pipridae > Neopelma > Neopelma chrysocephalum. The sequence goes on from NW_020897702.1 coordinate 5,561,043, forward strand.
ATTATTTCACATAATCCTAGACATATTCAGGTTAGAAGGGATCTCTGGATGTTATCTAGGACAATATCCTGCTCAGAGCAGGGCTACTCTTAAATTCAGATAGCTTGAGGCTTTGTCTACTCAGGTCTCACAAACCTCTATGCAAGGAGATTCCACAGCCTCTCTGGACTTGACTATCCTCAGGGTAAAATTTTTTGTCCTTCTATCAATACAAATTCTGGCTCTGTTTTCCCAGCGAGCACCTTTTCAGTACTGGCAAACTGCTCCTTCTTCCAGCTGAAGAAGCTGTGGGGCTCACAGCCTCTCTCACATGGCAAGTGCTCCAGCTGATGACCATCTTAGTGCTCTCGGCAGAAGTCACTCCACTTTACTAGTAATTTTCCATATCAGGATTGTTCTACTGGAGACCCCCCAAACTGGGCATTGTATTCCACGTGCAGGGAATAATGTAAAGGGAAATAATAACTTCCCAATCCCTTCCTGATAATCAGTTTTCTGTGTTCACAGGATCACATAAAGGGTCAAGGTGGAAGGGACCACAGTGGGTCATCTGGTCCAAACTTTCTGCTCCTGCAGGGTTCCCTAGGCCATGTTATTCAGGATTGTGTCCAGACAACTTCTGAATAACTCCAAGGAAGGAGACTCCACAACTTCTCTGGGCAACCTGTTCCAGTGCTCAGTCACCCTCATGGTAAAGAATTACTTCCTCATGTTGAGGTGGAATTCCTGTGTTACAGTTTCTGCCCATTGCCCCTTGTCCTATTGCTCTGCACCACCAAGAAGAGCCTGGCTTCTTCCTCTTGATTATTATATATATTGATAAGATCCCCTCCCAGTCTTCTCCAGATTAATGGCTGTCGGGTCCTGTTTAACTACTGCCACCAGGATCCCTCAGCCTGTCCAGTAGAGACAGTCAGCAAAGCCCCCAGTCAGTATTGTCCCAGAGGGCTGGTCACTCCTAGATAGAGGACTTTGCATTTGTCTTCATTAAACTTCATGAGGTTCGTGATGTCCCATCAACTTCATATCACCAATTTGGTGTCACCTAGACATACAAAGATCCGGTATAAAAAGACTGATTATGAAGCCCTGCCTTGATAATATAAAATAATAAAATATAATAAAGTTACTTTCTAAAGAACTTAAAAGACTGAACAGTCAAATTAAATCCAGGTTCTCAGATTCTCTTTTATACAAAACTTGGTAATTGCCTGAAGTTTGCTGCCCTCCATAGGCTATTTTTATTATAGTTGCAAAGAGAATTTTCCTGTGGAAAGCATTACTACAGTGTAATAAAATTCCAAGAAAGAGCCACTCTTGGCTTGTTTTCTTAACAACACAGCATAAAATGAACAAATACTTTACTTAGTTATAGTGTGCTGTTGCGAAACATCACTATGAACAGGACATGAACACCAAATTCTGCATTGGAGGACAGGTCAGTGGACAATAGACTAATTCAGTGTAAGGTTTCTGTATGGAAATATGGGTTCATTCACCCATCTAAATAATAAATTTCTTGTTGGTGAGCTGTCCAAATGTGGGCTTGATACCAGAGAAGATGTTGAGTTTGACAGTGGAACAATGCTTACCAAAAGCAGACTGTAGGATGAAAGGATTTCAAAACCAGGATCAAAAACAATTGTGGGAAGAAACTGAATTTTCAAGGGGTCCAGGTACTACTTTATATACAGACTTTCATTAGGAAAGTAAAATTGATCTTCAAGAAGGACATATTTTAGTTGATGCAGGCAAAGAAAATCATAATAGAATACTAATTATTCATACTTTGGCAAGGAACATGAAAAACAAAGAGGTTACCATTTCCTGAATGCAGTGAGCAGTAAGGAGTACTCCCTGGTCTGGCCTCAGAGTTAAGACTGTGTCCCAGCTGTCAATATGTCTCATGGAAACCACCTCATAGCACAACAGGAATGTAAACTAACACCAAACCTAAATGTAACTCTTGTGTAAACTCTTTTTCTCAGCCAGAATAAAATTCTGGGTGTGTAGTGAAAGTATCTTCCTGGAGAGCGGCTCTGGGCCCTTCCTAGCAGCTCATTCATTACTGAGAGTTTTCCTTTGTATCCAGACCAGTTGCACAGAAAACACGCCAACTCTGTTTATTTCTATGAGCAAGTTTAAAGCGTGGTATGAGCAGTTTGGATATTCTAGGGATAAGGTTCTTTTGCGTAGTTGAAGCACCCTTCTCACAAAATCCTCTCATTTTGCTGATTCAGAGAGTTTGTGCAAGATGTGAAACACGCTCCAGTCATAGCCTGGCAGCTTCCACCACGCGTTGTGACAATCTGCAGACGCAACTCGGAGAAGCAACTTTGTGGATGTCAATGTATCCACAATTAGCATATGCAAAATTTGTGAAAGATTCAGCATCCCGTGTGGAAAAACTTCTGTCTAAGGCTCTGCAAATCGAAATTTCTAAAATCGCGGCTTGAGACAAAACAGCCTCTGTGATGGGACCAAGCAATTAATTTTTTTGAAAATTTTAGCGAAAATGGAGAAGGCAGGAGATTCCTGCAGAAAGGAAGGTAAATAGAAAGAAAGGAAGGAGAGGCAGAGTCATGGAAAATGGAGAGGCGTCCCCTTTACAACAGCAGCAGGCCCGGGAGCAGAGATCATACATAATCCTACTCCTCACGGGAGTTATTGTCAAGAGCCAAGCGCGCGTGCGCCGGCGGGCGGGGCTCGCGGCAGGGGCCGTCCTCTCCCGCGCTCGGAACCTGCGCCGGCGGCGCCGGTAGTCGCCCGGACCGCAATTGGAGCTGGAGCCGGTGCCCGGAGCGTAATCGGGGCTGGAGCGCGCTCCGCTCGTCCACTCAAGGGGTCGGTATCGTCCTGGTGGAGGCGGCTCCTGCCGCTGCCGGGAGACAAGGGGAGCGGAGCGGAGCCCGTAGCGGGGTTGAGCCAGGCTGGTCGGCGCCGTCACCGGCAGCAGGCAGGGACAGGCTTTCGGGTCTCCCGGGCTGCGCTCTCGGCAGGCTCCCCCCAGCTGGGGCGAGCGGCAGGCATGGGCCGGTTTACCGCAGCGGGTGGCGAGGCCGGGGCAGCTGGGACCGCGGGCATTGCCGGAGGGTGGCGGTGCGGCCGGGTCGGGGTCGGTCCGTGCCGGGCCCGGCCGGGAGCCCCGGGGGCAGAGGGGCGGGAGGGCACGCGCTGCCAAGCCCTGCCACCATTGGCCGGCGGCCGTGGACCGGCCCGGTGATTGGGCAGGAGCCCTGTCAGTCACTGCCCACCCCGCCCCTTCCCCACGGTGACGGGCGGCTGGGCCGGGCCAGAGCCCACAGAGACCCCCAGAACCCCGGCCCGACCGGGCAGCTGCCCTGTCCTGCCCGAGGGGCCGCACACCGTGGGCCTGGCGCGGTGCTGGCCTCTGCAGGCCCTGCTGCCGGCGTGGGGAGGTGCGGGGGGGGGCGGCCGGCCGGCCGGTCCCAGACACCGGGCTTGGGTCGCGCTGGGTGTCCCGCGGGCTGTTCCTTTATTACTCTCTCTCTTCGTTTCTTTCTTCTTCCTCCCCTTCCCAGCCCTCCAGGCTCTGTGCGTGGGGTTTTCTGGGTTTGATTGGTTTTTGTTTTTATTTTTGTGTTTTGGTTGGTTTGGGTTTTTTTTGTTTTTTTTTTTAATTTTTGAAGTCGGTGAGATCATCCTGCCTGGAAGCTGCAGTGTGACAGAAATACTTAAAATAGCCCTCTGGAGCCAGAGGGGAGGTTTCCTCAGCTAAACTCCGTAGTCAGTTGCCTTACAATCAGGTGGTAGTCTTTCAGTAGATGAGTGCTTAATTGAACAGCAGGAGTAGTAATTAATGGAAACAGGCCAAAACCTAAAATCATAAGGTATATATTACATACATAAAAATAACTGTAAGCTTCCGAGAATGGGTCACAGTAACCATGAATTAACTAAAGGACTAAAACTTAGGTTGAAAATTCTAGAAAATGTATACTGTTGGCATGTGGGTCCTGTCTCTGCAAAGGAAGAGTAATCCTGAGTCATAAGTGGATTTTGATTTCCGTTTTTTAGTTAATACCCTTCAACTTTTCAATACTCTGAAATATTTTAGTGACAAAGTACCTCATTTTTGATGCAAATAATACCCTTCAACTTTCACAACTAAAACATTTTAAGTGCCAAAGTACTTAGTTTGGATGGCTTTTGATAAATAAGGATAGTAGTTGTCAACCGTGCAGTTATCTTAAACAGATGGGACGACCAAGCACTTCACACTTCTTAACTGTTTCTAAGTGAGTCATTGAAAGAGTGTGACTAATCATCCTACCATACAGTTGTCAACAAAAGAGTAATTTTTTTTACCACCCACAAAATCAAAGAGATTTCCAGATTTTCTGTGGATGGTAACTGAAAAGTAAAGAACGTTTCTTTTGAAAAACACTATAAATTTAGTTTGAGGGGGACCACATATGATGTACTTGTCATTCTAAGAACATACATATATATAATTTTTTTCTGTGTAGCAATACACTGATGTACCCAGGAAGTCGCTTGACTTGGTATGGTCATTGTCGACATGTTAGTTGTTTTAAGGCTTTCGTCTAAATAGCAACCTCACGTGAAACTAAATGAATTTTTTCTGTCCTCTTACCCCTTCCTGCTTCACCTTCGTCAAGTTGTAAGTCATCTAGGACAGAGGCACTTCAGTATTTAGTGCGGTATGGATTGGGTGTTATGATAACAGTCAAATGATTGGTGTTGTTTTGAGGAACCCGGGGTAGTAAGAGAAAGAGCTACCTGAGAAATTTGTATTTAGAAGTGTGATTTGAGAAGTGACCTGGTTTGAGCGTAGCTCTAGTGGGAAATGGAAGTCAGCAGTTAACTACAGCTTGTGAGGCTGAGCCAAGAGGGCAACAGTGATTTTACCCCCCCCCCCCCAAATATTATGGGAATGGAAAGTGTCTTGAAGGGAAGTTCTCTACTTAAAAAAAAAAAAAAATCTGAGTGAGTTAAAGAGCTGGGAGGGAAGTTTTAAATGCATCAAAATGCAATGTTAGACACAGGAGGAAGATGAGTAGAAAGACTGATTGGGAAGAAGTGTATAGAAGTGCAGTTACCAGGGGCTGGCAGGGGGAAGTAAGATGGTCTGGAAAATAATGAGACCAAGGATACATCAGAATGGATCTCACAAAGAATGTAAGAAACGTTTATTAAATGTATGCCAGCTTCTGCTGTTGGCAAATACACTTTCTGATTTTTCTTTTTGTATCTGTTTGCAGCATTGATAAAGATTTGCTCTTAATTGAATGCGTTTCTAATAGTCAGTTCGTTTGGTCTGTTTGTTGTCTCATCACCTGTCCTGTGAAGGTTAATTACTGATCAGGAGTGCACTGAGAATGCTGTTCTGTGTTTGCCCCATAATTTAAACTTGAAGTGACTCTTATATGTGTGTGAATTGACAAAAAAACCCCAACAAACGAAAGGTATTTAACCACATGCAAGCAGAGTGGTGCCCTGTGGTTGGGATTTTTTGGCCTGATGATCTGTGTAGAGAAGTGATCTCTTTTGTAAGGTGTCTGCCTCAGCAGGTGTTACAGATGCCTTTTGTTAAACAAGGAGCTGCATTGAAAGGATGTCTTTTCTTCTTTTAAGTTGAGTGTTGAAGAGCAAGTTTTCTTCAGAAAATAGAAAAGCTGGGAAGTGGTCTGGGATGCTGATAGGACTCAACACTGGGCCACATCAGAGAGAGGTGGTAATGGCACAGAAATGGAAGGTTATTTATGCCTTCTAGCAGTGTGGACCCTTTGGTTCAGTGTTTGAAAAGTGATGAAGAACTATGCCTAGTACAGCCCTTTTCCTTTCACAGCTGTTTTCTGGAGATGGGTATTCCTTTGGTAGCTAATCCTTGGATTAGAGAGTGCAAGGAAAATATACAAATGATTTAAGGATGTCAAAAGAGTCATTCCACCACAAATAAATCCATAGGCTTTGTGCTGTGTGAAGGGTATTACCGATGGAAATACCCCACTGAAATCCCTGTGGAAATATGTAGCCTTACCTTCCTTGTGGTTGTCAGAAGTCTACACTGGGTAATTGCAGCCCAGTAATTAGAGAACCATGTTTTCAGTTAGACTTATCTTGTAAAATACTGCACACTGTTGTTGTATTTTACTTGGAAGAAGGGACGTAGATCTTATGTTATTTCTTTAACTTTCTAAAATATCCTTGCCTAGCTAAAAAAAAAAAAAAAATCTGTCATGGTTTTTTTATTTTAAAGTTACCATACCAACCGATAGGTCCTTTTAGTGAGGAAAGGGGGCTTGAAGCTATTTTTGAGCAAACTACAAGTAAAACATTTGCATAATAAACTTCTCTGTTTGACTTGACAAATAACATGGAGCTTGGTTCACTTTAATCATCTTTAGCTATTAATAAACTAATTTCATTGAAAATGAAAAGAGGAAACTCTTTACTGTAAATTAAGTAAATTCTTACTGTAATTACTGCGCAGTCTAACCTTCTGGTTTTGTTCAGGACAGCTCAGCATTATTATTATGGATCGCTCTCGACACCGCACAGGAAATGGCAATGAGCAGGCATCTTCACGAGAGCGTAGTCGTGGCGAAGATGAGAGACAACGACAGCTGGAGCGCCTTGGTAGGGAGGAGGCTTATTACCAGTTCATTAATGAGCTCAACGAAGAAGATTACAGGTTAATGAGAGACAGCAACTTGCTTGGCACTCCTGGTAAGATGTGGATACCTTCAGTAGAAAAGATGTAACGCGAAGTAATGCTCCTGCTGTCAGGCACCACATGTGGTAGCATAGCTTAAGTAGCCTGACTTCTGTGACTTTGTATAAAGGAAAAAACCTCCGTACGGAACAAAAGTATTACACTTTCAAATGTAGCATCTTTGTATATAATATCCAAACCCAAATAATTAACATTTGGTACATTAAAGTATATCTGTTGATATGTGGCAATTTTGGGGACCTCTAAGTTGTTACTGGAAGCCAGCATACTCTTGACACATTCATCTTCCACCCCAGGACCTACTTCCTCTGTTATCTGTGTACCTGCATTATAATCTCACACTAGTGCTCTTTTCTTTCTGGTTTCATCAGTTTTATCTGCCTTCTGAAGATTTTCATTCAAGGTAGAAAATGTTACTTCTGCATGGCTATATTGAGGCAGTTATAGCGTCTTATCTAACAGCTTTATCAAAATGTAAATTATTTCAGGGGAAATAACAGCAGAAGAGTTGCAGCAACGCTTGGAGGGGGCTAAGGAGCGTCTGGCATCACAGTCTGATCTGGATAACAGAGAAGGTGAAGGTAGAACTGTTGGAGGTAAACATTCTTCATTCATATATATAAATACACATAGTACATGATGCATAAACGCTGTACAGATATCAGTACAGATATTTAAGAGAGACTTATCTCAGGTCTTGTTTTATTCCATTGCACCTTACTGGATTGTTAAAAAGTAAGATCTTGAGATTTCCTAATGATATGAAAACAAATGTGAAGTACTTGATGAAAACTGATTTATGTTGACCACAAATTATTTGCTCCTATTTTCCTTTGTTAGTAAATGTAATAGCACAAAAAATTAATTCTTCAATTCTTAGAGGTTTTTACCGTGTATTAGAGCAGTTGGAAAATAAGTTAATTGGAAAACAGTTAATCTCTACTGTTTTGCAATTCTTGTTGTTTTATTTCTATTTCTTTCAGTCAAGTGAGGCTTGTTCATATTATGTGCATTATCTGTCTTCAATTCCCCAGTAATATTGGCTTAATCATTTGTCCAGTTCTAATCAGATTTAGGAGAGGAATTGGCAACTCAGAAATGAAGATAGCAAAGTTCTTGCAGGTTTCGTGGACATAGGGAGATGATGGAGTAGGGGGACTGTAATTTGATCCCTTCAAGGGAAAACCTTCACTGTTATCATGACCATTGGCCTGCTTTATACACGTAGTTAGCACTAACCAATTGGGCTTGTAGTTGGAGGAGATTTGAAAATGGAGCTGGTGGATACTGTAGTAGGGAAAGAGTATATTTGCACAAAAGGAGAAAATCTGTTGAAACCATGCATCCCACCTGGATGCGTTCCTGTGTCACCTGCTGTAAGTTGTGGGAACAGGTTAAGCCAGCAGCACCTGCATTCAGTTAATTGGAATCAAAAGGGAGTGTTCGGCCTTGGAGCTGAGAAGGAGTGTATGAATCAAAATACTGAGTTTGCAAAAAGTCCTGGGAATTCTAGTTAATTGAATGACAACACCAGGTGCTGTTTACCAAAAGAACCCTAATAAAAGGGTGTAGCAATGGATTTATGGAAAAAGTCCTGCCAAAGATGGACTGGTGAATCAGAAGTTTTTAATGTTGTTTAAACACGTGTTAAGATGGCTTTTTGCAGAGTCACTGCTACTTCTTCCCACACCCTCTGTAAGACTCCTTATCTCTCAGGCAGGAGTGTCCTGGGAAGATGTCCTAAGGTGCTCTCATTGGTCTTTTGTTAACCCCTTCCTTATTTGGCTGTTAACTCCCTACCTGATTGTTTTTTTGTAAGACCCCTCAGCTGTGATTGGTCCCCCTTGACCCTCCCAAGAGCTTTATAAACCCCTACCCCACAATAAACTCCCTCTTTCGTCCGTCTCTCCCTGGTGGTCTGGTGAGTGCTCCTTTGTGGGGTCTCAGCACCACGTGGGTGGGGGGCAGGGTGGAAGGGCATACACCTTCCAGGTAATGGACTGAAGCCAGGGCCTGAAGGTTCCCCCCCTCCAACTCATCTACCGTAAAAAGGGGAATGCAGACAGAGTTCTGTGGAGAATCTCGAAAACTGAATCATGCTGTGTGTGCAGTCTCATTTCTTCAGTGCTCATATTTGCCATACTAAGTGACCCTGCCTTGGCAGGGGGCTTGGACTAGGTGATCTCCAGAGGTCCCTTCCAACCTTTGTGATTCTGTGATCATTTATTCCACTGCTTAGGGAAAACAACTTTTAAAAATGTTTTCCAAAAGGAGACTAAATCTGTTATGCTTTTTCTTGCTGAATCAAAATGAGCTGACTAGGATATCCCCAGATTGATAGCTTAAGGAAGGAACAGATACTGGACAAATACAACTAACTGTAGATCACCTGAATCTGAACACTTGCTCAAAAGAGGCCAGTTGGACATATTCATTTGTATGTCTGCTGGTGAGACAAAAATTCTAGGTTGAACTGGTGAGTTTTGCTGGTGTTTTTACATACAGCATATTTTCATATGTTAGCATAGCAAGGAAGTGTCCTGCTACTGTGTTGTTTCTGACAGCTTGCCCAGCAAGCATAGAGGATTTAGAGTGCATCGTAGTATGCTGAGCATGCAGTCATATGAATTTTTGCAATTCTTTGTTTCTCTCAGATTCTGATGTTCTTGGAGAAAACTCAAATGGTGACTCTTTGTTTGAATGGCTTAACACATTTCGTCGCACGGGAAATGCCACTCGCAGTGGACAGAGTGGGAACCAAACCTGGAGAGCTGTGAGTCGAACGAATCCGAACAGTGGGGAGTTTCGTTTTAGTCTTGAAATCAATATAAATCATGATCATAACAGTTTTGAAACTGCTGGTGAGGAGTATGTCGATATAGATGCTACCAGACTGTATTTGGAAAGAAGACGTCAACTAGTTGCCGGTTCAGTAACCCCACGAACAAGGAGCATGGCTGCAAGGGAGGCAAGCACTGAAGCTGCAAGGACCAGGTTTTTAGGACGTGCCATGGCACTAAGGTCTGAAGTAGCCTCTCATGCAGTCTCAGGTAGGCTTAGGAGTAGAACAAGGGAGTTGACAGGCCTTTCCCAAACAAATAATACTACACGTAATAATTCTGCAACTGCTGGTGAACGAAGAGAAATGCTGGGAAGAGTTACTTCTACAAGAGTCAGAAGGGGTAGAATGAGAACAAATGTTCAGATGAATACAAACCAAAGACTAGAAATTCTGCGGCTGAGGTCTACCTTAAGTAGTCGAAGCCGCTCTCCGCTGCAAAGGCAAGGTGATGCTGTTCACTCTGAGGAACGTGGTCAGAGGCAGGAAAGAAGTGCACAGCAAGTCAACAGAAGTAGAAGACAAATAGCTCAGGCTTCTCCACAGCCTGCCGAAGAGCAAGCAAGAGGCAACACTCAGGCTTCTCAACTTCCCAGTGTAGCTCCGTCCTTGGGAATAACTTTGGAAGAGGAGGAATCTAGTAGGCCAGTAGCTGCTGTCAGAAGGCATCCAACAATTACACTAGATCTCCAGGTGAGAAGAATTCGTCCTGGAGAAAACAGAGACCGTGACAGTATTGCCAGTAGAACTCGTTCTAGAGTAGGAATGTCAGAAAACACGGTTACCTTTGAAAGTGACAGTGGGGGATTTCGGCATACAATATCACGATCAGAACGGGCAGGTATTCGAACCTATGTTAGCACTATACGGGTACCTCTCCGTCGTATTTCAGAAGCTGGGCTTGGTGAACCTTCATCAGTGGCTCTTCGCTCAATCCTTAGACAAATTATGACAGGCTTTGGAGAACTGAGCTCTTTAATGGAAACTGAATCCAACTCAGAAGTGCAGAGAGGTGGTCATCCCTTATCAGATGCACAGAATAACTCAAGTTCAGCTAACAGCAGTGATCCAAGTGAGGTTTCATTGAGAAATGGACATGCAGCAGAAGGCAGCAGGGAAAGAAATGGACAGAGGGATGATAGTCAACGCTATGGGCGCCATAACGAGAACCAAGATAACAGGCAGTCTCAAGATGTGAACAACTTAGTGGAAAATGGAACACTGCCCATACTTCGACTTGCCCACTTCTTCTTGCTGAATGAAGATGATGATGATGATCGTTTAAGAGGTTTAACCAAAGAGCAGATTGACAATCTTTCTACGCGGAACTATGGGGATATTCACACTGAAAATGAAAGAAGTAAAACATGTAGTGTTTGCATTAATGAATATGCAACAGGGAATAAACTAAGGCAGTTACCTTGTATGCATGAGTTTCATATTCATTGTATTGATCGCTGGCTTTCTGAAAATTCCACTTGCCCAATTTGTCGGCAGCCTGTTTTGGGGTCTAATGCCACAGACAATGGCTAGAATTATTTGTGCTCCTCCCTTCTCAAGAATTCGCTTCTGCTCTATTTCTAATGAGCCAGATGAATTGACTTACAAAGGGGTCCATTTGTGGGGGGAGTTTTGTTAAATTTCTTTTAAAATTATAGGAAACTCGTCTAAATCTAGCAATGTAAATACTATTTTTTCCAAATGCAGGTCTAGGAATACACATAGAACCAAATGATATTGGTAAAGTTTATATTTTTTTAGGTAATTTTGTTATGCTAAGCACTTTTGTAAATACAGAAATGCAGTAGTTAATCAGTCCTGCTTAATGTATGTTTTTTAACATTGTAATGAACTCGCTTTATTTAGATTACAAATTGTTTCACACAGACCCACCACTGTGTTGAAAAATTAGTGGCTAAATAGCCATTTGTTAGCTTTTTGTTCTAAGAACAATTTCTTTTACAGGAAGTTTCTTGCTGGACATGTTTGCTAAAGATATTTAAGTTACTTGAAGTGCTTATTTTAATAGACTTTTTTTTAATGTTGAAATATCCTTTCCAAAAACTTGCCAATTTGGTTCTATTAAAAAAATTCTATTGCAATTTTTGCATGTAGGTTTACACAGTTCTTAATGCTGATGTTCATATTCAAAAGTTGATGGGTTAGTGGCATTGTAAAATGTACATAATTAAATGCTGTCCTTGACAATCTGTCTTCTCAATAATGACAGCAATCAAATCTGGTAATTCCAAGAGGCTGTGTCTTACTTATTTGCTCAAAGAGTAAATGAGCACTGAGGAAGCCTTTTTACTCTTCTAAATTACTGAATTGATATTCTTGGGGTTTTAACTGCCTTAGTTTAAAGAAGGACAATATTTCCTTGACTATTATATTGTCTACAATATGCATGTTTTGGGTATTGTACTCAGAAGAACAAAACAAAGACTTGAAGTGCTTTTGTACAGAAATTAAAGGTACACATGTAATATTTGTCCTCTTGAAACATGCTTGAGGACCAAATGGCAAAAGACACTAAAGAGGACAAAATAAGCTTCCCTGGAAGTCCCTTGTATCTGTATAATTAGATACTAAATTTTATACCAATAACTTCCACTGAAATAAAGTTGCAAAGTAAATACTGGAGGCTTTGTATGAATTACTGTTCATTGGTAAGATCCTATAGATTGGTAAGATGATTTCTTATTCTTGATGTTCAGTCTGTTTTCAGTTTATTCTTTTCTTGGTATTCCTCAGCTCTGTTCAATATTTGTAGCTGAGTTTTATTTAATCCTTTCCTACAAAAAGAAATACCAAAGCCTAGTGTTCAAATTCTGGAATGCCACAGGTTTATGTTCTTTTTTTTTCTTCCCTCCCCTTGTAAATCTTTATTTTTCTCTCTCATTAAGATGCAAATGATCCAATAATCCACTGCATTCATTCCTCTTGAAATTTCAGCATAATCTACATCTTCTCATGGATATTTTGCATTTACTTCACTTACACCTCCCAGTTTGAAGTTTTCTCCCAGTGAAATTCTTGGCTTGTTCTAACAGCTCCTATTAGCATGTTTTTCTCCCTTTCCAAAGTAACACTTCTAACTGCTGTGGAACTGTATTTGTCACCCTCTCTGAGCTCCATTTCATGAACACATCTCACCTGCTTCTGGATAACTGGCTTGCACAGAAGGCAGCAGGAGCTAGGTAGTTCCCAGCCAGGTTTATTAAGTTAGGCTGTGGAATCCTAACACCATATTCTGTACAGGAAACCTCAAAAACAAATTTGGGCTCTCCTGTAGTTATTGTCTTGATGTATCTAATGTGGAATTTGTAACCTATATGTGGTGGTAGGTCCATACACTCACTGTTCTTGCACCATTTCTGGCATCAGGTGTTGCATGAGGGATTCACCTGTTGGACTGATTCTGCACCTCTTGGGCTTTTGGTTTAAACCACATGTGATGATTTGGTTATCTGTGCAATTCCTGCCTGTCAATTAATGTGAAGTTAGCTCTTATTGCTATAAAAATGTATACTGGAAAGTAGGTGTTACCATATGTTGGCTTAACTGGCCTGCAGCAGAAAGCTGCCTGGTGCTGAGTTCTGGCTATTCCTAAGTGTGCTGAGAAGGTGGCCTAGCCTGGATCAAACCTTCCACCCTATTCATGTGGTAGACAGGAAGATCATGAGAAATTAGGGGCAATGAGAAACTGATTGACACAGCGGAGTTTGAAAGGCCTTCCTAAGGCAGCTGGGAGCAACTCTATGGGAAATGTTGGGCAGGAGAGTGAAGGAGAGGATTTGTGTTCAGCAGCTTTGAGGCCTGAGTTTGGGTGCAGAACCAGCATGAGGCTGGGCAGGCTGACACCTGCACGGCTGTGTTGGGTTGTTCTCCGGAGAGTCCTGGAGGCTTCTGTTCTGCTGAAGGAATTAGAAACGGGATGTGCATGTCCACTCATGTGTGATACAGGTCCTAAGAGTGAAGATAAACTGTTTAATCTCTGAGATTAATGGAGGGATCAGAGAAGCTAGCACCAGGTACTAGGTCAACTTGGCCACCCAGCTGGTCCAGCTCTTGGGCTTTATTTTCTCATCTTTCCTAGAAACCCAGTGCAAATTAGTGCCTGGTTTCACTTTAAACTGAGATATATTAAACACTTGGGAAGTTGAGTATGACAAAACTGGGATATGTGAGAATTAAGGTTTTCTATGCACCTGAAGTCAGCTTTTTAGTGCCTCTCTTTCCCTGCAAATGTGGCCTCTCTCAGAGCACCAAGTGACTCAGGTCCACTTACTGACCTGCTAGGAAATCTTTCCTTATCTTCTATTATATGCCTTGGAGTCTTTTTTTCTCTATGCTTCTGAATTCCTGTATTTAAAGAATGTATCTTCTTCATGAGTTACTTCATGGAGGCTGATTTTTTTTGTGGTAGTTAGTTGTTCATTAGTACTTTTGTGAGAGAAATATCTGCTTTGAACTTAAAAATTTTACTTCTCATCTATCTTTTTTTTTTTTTTAAATAAGCATTTATTTCCCCATCTGGCTGTCTTGTATGCAGGTATTAATTAGAGTATAGCTTACAGAAATTATGAAGGAAAGCTAAAAATAAAGAAATATTACAGATGAGCAGCATTATATCCTTAAGCTAAAGGAAGTGTCCTGGTCAGCTCCTACTCCAGGGTGCACAGGTATCAGTACTGGCATCAGGCTGGCTACTTCTGTGGAAGAAGTGACATGTTAGTTGGTGACATTGGGAAAAGTGATTTATTTTTAGGGAAGTAAATAGCAGAATGTGGGCAGAAGTTTTTAAAATAACAGTTGATTTAAAATGAAATATTTAACTCAGTTCAATGGCAGCACTAACTCAGAACCTCTAGAAAGCCTTAATGTGAAAAATGACCCAGAGAGCTGCCTTGGACAGGGCCCTGGCAAAGATATAAAGAAATATTAGGCTGAGTTAATAGGTTTTTCCATTTTTTGCATGTATTATGCTATCAGCAACTTTCTAGCTGATATTATGGCCCTGTATGTCTCTCTAATAGTATCTTCTTTAATAATATATGACATAGAAATGGATTCCTGTGTTGCCAAATAACTGCAAACTGAGCAGAAGTGTTTTAATTTCATCCTGTTCTTTAGAGTCTTTCCAACTTCCTTTTGCTTCCTTTCCATTTTCATTATGTCTCTTTATACACCTGTAACCATTTTCATTCCTTCATCTTAGGAACAGACTATTTCCACAAAGTACTTTCCTGTGGCACTACTGAAAAGGTCACGTGAATCGTAACTAGAAAGGGAGAGAGATTTGGGATTATAGGGGCATCAGACTGGTTTTCATTCTGACTTGCAGGGTTTATTGAGCACCAAGTGTCCCAGAATAGCTCCAAAACTAATACAAGGGCATCATCCTGGTTTTGTGTTTCAATAGGTCTGTGGCATATTTGTACCATAATAGTGATGTTTGCTTTATACTGCACCGTAAACCAGAAAAGCAGGAGCAGAGAACTGAGAAAAGCAAGATATACAACATACATTTACAGTGCTGTGGCCCAAAAAGTTTGTCAGACATGCTAATATGAACTCAACAAGATAATGCAAGAAGTTAGGACTTATGCAGAAGCATCGCCAAGAGAGGTTGCACAATCTTTCTTGGCTTGACTCAGTGTCAAGGGGTCATTCTGTTCATGGTTTTAGATCTTTAGAAATACAGGGAGGGAATTAGTTACCTAGGGGGGTTGTTGTCTGATATACAACTGAATTATAAGTGTGGCCTTTTCATCTAAAAACAATAGCCAAATGGAAAATGGAACATGAAATATGATCATTTGACTGGAGTGTGCAGGATAGGTTATCAGGCTGATTTTGGCATCAAGTATCTTGTTAACCACAGACCTGGTTAAATTATGTTAATATAAATATGACAATAAGGTCAGGCTTGCATCTGGGATAAATACGGCTGAATTTGTACAGCCAAGCAGAGGTGCACAGCCTAGTTCTAGTAGTATAAGACTGTTGATTATTGTGAAAAGTGAATATATCAGTACATAAAGAAAGGAACCAGAGGCATGTGTGAGAGAGGACAGTTCTCTGCAGTTATTGACAAAACAATTAGCAACATCTGCAAATTTGGAAATATAAAAGGAAACAGTAAATTATAGCAGGTTGTGTCCTACCACTTCATGTTTTTGCCTTGATAGGAAATAACTATTCTGCTTTTAAAAGCAGATGCCGTTTCTCCATGTCAGGCTCCCACTGAAGTAACTCAGTGCAGTCATGCAGTAACTACCAAGTGACTGATCAGAGCCCAACCAACCTGGTGAGGAAACCAACTCCACCAGGCAAACTAGGAATGATGTGGGAAGGGACAGGACATCCTGCAACCAAGTGAGGAAGTGGTGGAAGAACTTGATAAGCAGAGTGTGCAGAGCAGTGTGGGCAAAAGAAACCTGTTAACAGAAAAGAGTTGAAGCAGGGTCATTCCAGGTGTGTTCACACAAATAAGGTCCTACAGGCCAGTATGGTGGAGCAGATGTTTTACTTTCTCTAGGAAATCAGCATCTCAAGTGCCTGTAGACCAGTGCAGACAGCATGGAGAACAAGCAGGGGGAATCGGATGTCTGTGTGCAGTTAGAAGGCTATGGTCCCACCAGGATCACAGAGACCTAGTGAGATAGCTCTCACAACTGGTGTGCTGCACTGGATCGATACAGGCTCTTTAGGAAGGACAGCCCAGGACAGTGATGGGGAAAAGCTGTCCTTTGTGTGTGAGAGCAGCAGAATGCATGAATTCAGTGTCGGGGTGGATGAGGAGCCAGCTGAGAACCTACAGGTCATGAAGGGTGACCAACATGGTCAATGTTGTGGTAACTGTCTGCTGTAGACCACCATATCAGGAAAAAGAGCTAGATGAGATCTTCAGACAAACAGTCCAGAAATTTTCTGGATTATCATTTCACAAATGCTAGTACTCTTGCCAGTCTCCTCATCCCATCAAAAATTTAAGGAGTATTTCTTTCAGTATACACCCCTGAAAAGAGCCACTAAGTTGATTGAGGGTTGTAGGATTTACCAGTTCCTGAAGAGGCTTTGAGACCTGACTCTCCTTTTGAATGCACTGACCATATACATCAGTGCAGTCTGCAGGATTTCAAGGGAGAGAGGAGGCAAATGGTAGAAAGCTCAGGACTGTTGTTAACCAGTCATGTACTGTTGTTATCCAGTCATGTACTGTGGTTTTAACTGTGGAGCTGAGCATACCCAGCTTTGATCAGAGCAACATTCAGAACAGACATGGCCAAACTGACAATGCAGCACTCAGAGATCGGTCTTTAAAATTAAAAATATAATTTGCTGTCCTGAGATGCTGTGCAGCTAATATGATTTCAGCCTGCACACAGAAACCATCAACAACAGGCAAGTATTGCCCAGCATCCTGCAGACTTCCCTCAGCCTGCTCATGTTTACAGCAGGAGTGGGGTTAGCCCACCTTTTGGATACACAAGGTATCTCAAAGCAAAATTTCTCCTATTTCCTTTTTTTTCCCTGGAATTATGCTGAACTTTGACTAGTCTGAACCAGACCTGGAGCAGGTTCACCAGATACCAGCTCAGTGCTCCTTGGCATTCACGCTTAGTCCAGAAGGTGTTTATCCTACCACTAAATTTATCTGTAGTGCAATGTAAATTGCCTGAAGTGCAAAAATGAAACATATACACAATAAACCAAAACCAAACACAGGTTTGGTTTTCATCCACAGGTTGAACAGCTATTATAGGATATGTGGGATCACTTTGTCCCATTATTTTAAGCAATCTTTTATAAGGACCTGACTTCAGGGATTTATAACCCACACTTGGGATTCTTGTCCTGAAGTAAAGTGAGTCAGATGTAGTATATTGCTTCTATTTCCAAGAAAAGCACTTAAATTTTATGTTGAACCTTTCCATCTCATCTTTAGTACTAAGCCTTCATCTAGGCCAGTTCCACTGTAATGTATTTCCTTTACACAGCATTGGATCTGCTGTGCTGAGCATTTGACATACCTTACAGAGCCTGTGAGCTATTTTTGCAGTTCACACACATTTGAGCTACATTAATAATGGTTCATTTTTTACCTTCAGGCATGCGTGCCCAAGAAAGCATACCGTGTTGCTATTTTAATACAGAGGTCTTGCCCTTATCTGAGTAATGCATGAATAGAGCACTTTGGCTGCTGGTACTATTCCTTTTACTGGTTTTTAAACACATTTTGCATGCATTTTCTTCCATTTGTTCCATGTTAACAGGGTACATATAAGCACTGAAAGAACAGGAGTTGCCAATATGTGTATGAGCACAGAGTTAGTGTGTAGTTAATCTGCACATGTGTAGCAGTTAACACATACAGTGATTTTAAAGGATCATATTAGTCTTTACCTAGCCCAGTAGTTTGTCTCTGCACATACACACATATACACATACAATGAATTGAATGCTATAGGAAAAAAACATGTATTCATAAGGAAAAAATATAAGCATCATAGTATAATGTTTACATCAGAATATCGCATGTCTGGATTCAGGTCCTTCTGTTGAGCTACTTTAGCATTGCATAAACACTACAGTTGGGGGCTATCTCCAGTATTATGACAGATGATGCCTTTTTCCTGTTTGGACTGTTAGAATTCCATTTTCTTATTTTGTTTTTCTTCACATTTTTTGTTCCATGTAGGATTGAAGTAAAAACCCAGGTTCAGGGTTATTTCAGCAAAAGGTCTGTAAAATTTAGCATGCCCCCCCATCCCTTTTTTTAAGGCATCTCCAAGTCCACAGACTCTAATTTTTAATTTTTTTTTCCGTTGGACATGAATCTCAAATGATGACTCTGGCCTCCCAGATGATTTCACTCGTGACTGCCCTGCACCTATGCTTGTGAGATGCCCCTGAGAGTAATGCAATTTGAGACCTCAAAAAAGAAAATACCGGGATAAGATCAATTCTCACTTTGATGGTGGTAGAATTGGGGAAGGCAGAACAATTTGAATGACCCAGTCTGTTTTGGACAGAAGCATGCTGAGGGCAAAAGCATGTCCAGAGCCCCAGCGCAGGGTTCCTCAGCAGCCCGTGGCGCATCCCTGTGCGATGCCTGGATCCGTTGAATTCACATGAAACTCCCAGCGTCCGAGAGGAAAATATGTCGCACAGCAGGAGAGGGCGCCATTTAACAAGGAGCAAGTGCTGGCTCGGCGGTGCGTACTGGAGCACAGACCTGCCTCCGAAGGGGAAGGTGACCGGCAATGGGGCACTGTGTGACGATCCTTCCTTAAGGGGAAGGAAGCACTTCAGATTCGAAAATGCTCATTGGTCGAAAGGAACGACAAAAGTCAGAGGGTCTGCAAACAGATTTTGCATGGAAATTGGTATGTTAGCCCCCGACCTACTATATAGGCACACGGCAGTGGAGTTT
The DNA here is from genome assembly GCF_003984885.1 of Neopelma chrysocephalum. Taxonomy (NCBI): domain Eukaryota; kingdom Metazoa; phylum Chordata; class Aves; order Passeriformes; family Pipridae; genus Neopelma; species Neopelma chrysocephalum. Next base: position 5,580,045 of record NW_020897702.1, read on the forward strand.
GGATAAAGGAGTAGGGTGGAAGGGAAAAGAGAAATTAAAGAGGCTAATTAAAAAGGGAGAGATTAATTAAAGAAAGGAAAAGAGAAAAAGAGAGGAAAAGAAAAAGAGAAATAAAAAGGGATCACTAGCCCTCACTCCACTGTTGATCCAGTTGATGGGATGCCAATCCTGGTTTCAGCACTGACCCAGCTGAGGGGATGCAAATCCTGGTTTCAGCATTGATTCTGCTGATAAATGGCAGTTCAGCTATGTCAGTCTAGCTGATGAGATGTCCAGGGTCTGGAGGCACCACCCAGGCTGGGAGGGGTACCCTTTTATAGACAGCAACCTTTTTTGGTTGGTTTCTCACTTTCTATGCTAATTAGTTATCATGTGCAGTTCGTTCATTTAGGCTTTTCTGGAAATGGGTCAGAGGGCTTCGGGGGTCTTTGATGGTCCTAATCCCACCATATAGTCCATGTCCCCTTCCTGCCAATCATTCCGGCACTTGCGCTGTACTGTGTTGTGGTTCTTTCTAACAGAAAAATGCCGCCCTATATCCATCTGGCTACCCTTCTCTGACCAAAACTTGTTCTTTCTCCTGGCATGTTAATATCAGTAGTCCTTGCTTATTACCAACAATTCTTGTCTGTTATTACTAACAGTCCTTGGTTTGCTCCACAACCACCTGGTTATCAGTGTTTGAGACATACACATTAGCCTCTTACCTTCTGGCAACTGAGAGCTCAAAAGGATCTCACTTTGGACCACTGTTTATAGGGTAATTAGGGAGTGGGCTTTAGTCATAGTAATTTTTCGTACTGGCCACAAATTGAGTCAGTAACTTTCTTTGAAGGTTTGGCAACAGAAATATTATTCCACTTGCGTTGTTATTCAGGCAAGAAAAATAAGTTTCCAAGGCTGTTCCTTAAAATACACGTGCTCATTAGAAAACACTAGTTCCTGGGAACAGACAGTGTTTCTGATAAGCTCAAGAGGGACTTAGTCCAAGTGCAGTTCGTCATGGCTGGGGCCTAATGAGCATTTCTCAGATCGCAGTGAGGCCTGAGGGGGGGGAGACGTGATTAAAGTCAGCTTCTCTGGACCTGTAGGCCCTGGGGGAGCAGCTAGCACCGTGCGCCAGGAAGCGAGGGGAGACAAGCTGCTCCTCCCGCCGAGCCCCGGCTGCTTCTAACAGGGAGGGGGGAATAAAAGGTATTTGGGACAAAACGCTTTCCCTTCGTGCTCTGCGGGGCTGGCACTGTCCTGGGACAGAGAGCAGGGCAAAAGCTCCTCGGACGTTGCGCCAGCGCCCTTTGTTTCTCGGGGCGTGGAAATACTAGCGGGACGATCAGATAAATGAATGCTATTTCTGAAACAAAATTAATTAACTCAAGTTTAAATAAACCCGAGAAAAGCCAGCTGCGAAGTGCATTGACCGGTGTTTTACTCTCGATGTTGCCGTGGGGAGGCGGCACCTCCAGGCGCGGAGCCCGTCCCGGTGCCCGGTGCCGGGAGCTCTCCGAGGTGCTGGAGCGGGTCCCGTCAGCTCCCTCCCTGGTGTCCGCCCGCGCTGGGAACACGGCGTTCCCCGGGGCAGGGGCACTGGGGCCCTGTGTTCCGCACTCCCGTCGGAGCTTTGTTTCTCAAGATGGCTCACCCGAAACCAACGCCGCTCTCTCTGCCTCCTCTGCCCTGGGGAAATGGAGATGATGACACTACCCCTCTGTAAGCTTCCTGGAGACCGGTGTCTAGGAAGCAGGTTTCCAGCCTGCAGGAATGGCTCCCAGCAAAGGAAGAAACCTCAGTTTGCGGGACATGAGTCAGACGTTTCCTGAAAAGCAGCAGGGCAGAGAGCAATGAGCCTTTTATCCTAGTCCACCGAAACACTGCAAACAAGGACAGCTGTGAGTGTTGGTCCCTAGGGTACACAAGATCATAGAACCATAGAATAGTTTTGGTTGGAAAGGACCTTAAAGGCCATCTAGTTCCACTGCCCCTGCCATGGGCAGAGACACCTTTCACTAGACCAAGTTGCTCAGAGCTCCATCCAGCCTGGCCTTGAACACCTTCAGGAATGGGGCATCCACAGCTTCTCTGGGCAACCTGTTCCAGTGCCTCACCACCTTCACAACAAAGAACGTCCTTCTAATACCTAATCTAAACCTATGCTCTTTTAGTTTGAATCCATTCCCTCTTGTCCAGTCACTCACTACACACTCTTGTAAGAAGTCCCTCTCCATCTTCCTTGTTGGGTTCCTTCAGGTCATCTGTTTTGTACACATATATGCGTGTGTGTGTATGTATATATATATATATATAAAACTCTCTGCTATACTAAATTATATTTCAGTGGGGTTTTGTCTTTTTTTTTTCTTATTATTCTGTGCTGTACATGACACTATTTTTTTCTGATATCAAAATATTTTTAATAACATGTAAGTCACAGATACACTATATACTGAACTCTATTATTTCCAATCATATGGTGGCCTGGACGTAATATCTGGTTCAAAGCATATTTTGGAATATTTACACATGCTGCAGAATATGGTTCAGTGTTAACAAGTGTGTCAGTTCTCTCAAGCTTCTTTTCAGTTTTTCTGAGCACACCTACTTGGGACCAACCTTTGCTTTTCTGCATTTGTTTACAACTGTACAAACTGAGTGCCACCAAATCAGTGTGGCAGTATTATTTGCCTGCCTTGGATTCCCTTTGCAACAATCTCATTGATTACAAAAACAAAGAATATCGGACTCACATTAGCCAGCAACCTAGCTGTGGGACAGGGAAGTGAATCAAAATAATGAAAATGCACCTTATGCATTTTGAGAACTATTTACATTCTGAAAATCAATCTTAAATGTTTCCTATGAAGACAGGCTGGGAGAGCAGGGACTGTTCATCCTGGAGAAGAGAAGGGTCTGGGGAGACCTTATAGCACCTTCCAGCACCTGAATGGAGCTGACCAGAGAGCTGGGGAGGGACTTTGTACAAGCACATGTAGTGAAAGGAGAAAGTGTAATAGCTTTAAACTGAAAAAAGGGCAGGTTTAAATTAAATATCAGGAAGAAATTGTTTACTGTGAAGGTGGTGAGGCACTGGAACCTGTTACCCAGAGAAAGTGTGGATACCCCATCCCTGGAAGTGTTCAAGGCCACACTGGATGGGGCTCTGAGCAACTTGGTCTACTGGAAGGTGTTCCTGCCCATGGCAGGAATGATCTTCAAGGTCGCCTTCAAGCTAAGCCATTTTATGATTCTATGATCTCTTCATTAAGCTTTTAATTTCTTCAATATTATTCTTCTTTGCTTAAGAATATTTTTTTTCCTTCATTACTAACTATTACTAACTTGTCTCAGTATAAGCTGGAGGAATGTCTGAACTACAGTTGACTGTACTGTACGTCCTTTCTGTGCAAAGCATTTATAAGGGTTGTTCTATACACAGTTTTCCGATGAATTCTTTCTGTTGATACCATTATCATGGAATAAAAATTAATTGTTCCAATTTAGCTTACTGTATTTTGACTGTGTCTTTATAACCATACAAACTTGGAGTATTCTGGTAAAGTAATAACACTGATGTATTTTTCCTGAACTAACTTGCAGATATGAAGAAGTTGTCATAATAAGTTCTTAGTCCTGAGTATACCAGAAAAAACGCATTATTTTTCTTTATTTAGTTTCTCTGTTTTTGCTAGGGTTAATAAAGAAGGGGGGTGGTATTTTTACATTTTTCAGTATTTTTCAGGCAAATCACAGATCATTTCCTGCTACAAAATTAGTATAAATTTCAGTTTTCAGCATATCAATGTGATTATTCTATTCACTGTAATTTTATTTATGTGTCATTATTCAAAAGTCATCAGGGAAACCTTGGTGTGCCTGATGCTGATTATTTTCCATTGGATGGAAAATTTCCACTGGAAATAAGAAGAAAGAACTGTATAGCTTTGAATGAGCTTTGATCAGCACTTGAAAAATGAAGATGCCCACATTTCCAAATCTTTGATCTTTTTTCCCCCATTGCATTGACAGGGAATGGTTTACACTTCCTTCATCCTGCCACACCTCTACCACGCACCCCTTGAATGTGCAATTCATCATATTTTTTTCCATCTTCAGGTTAAATCTGTGGGTTATGGGTAACTAGGAAGAATGTATTGTTAAGCCAAGCCCCTTCTGCTCTATAAGATATAGGAGACTCTGGCTCCTTTAAGAGATTACAGATAAATCATGCATGCATTGACACATGTTCACATATTAATGGTCATGTCCTGTATTGGTCTTAGAGATCAGCATCTCTGCGAAGAAGATCCATAAATTATTTTACTTATTTTCTTAAGCTGAGTGATGCCAAGCACACTTTCTCTATCAATCTAGAAACAGCAAGTCCTGCCTTTTGCCTTTTTTTTTTTAACCTTTTCAAAAATTTCATGATGAGTGACAAGTACCTCCCATGTATCTCAGCATATTATCTGCATCATGCTCGTTTTGATCCTATGCATGTAAGCAAGGGCAAAGTACCACAGCATGAAGATTTAAGACCAAGAGAATTTATTATGTTGGTTTGTTTTGTTTTTTAACACAAGCAGAATTAGACAAGCAGAACTTGCATGCGATTACTCTCATCCTGTAGCCTAACACCGCCATTGCTGGAAGGAGGTCACAGGCTTATGACTAATATAATGATATATAACATAATAACATAAGGTGTAGAGGAATACAGGCCTGGTATGACAGCAGGGTCCCCTGAGAGTAGGCTCACAGGACACTGTAGAGGAGGTATAGGATGACAGAAAAGGGGGACAGCCTTGGCACTGGAGAACTTGGGGCTATAAAGAGCCCTCCAGTAGTCAGCTAAAGCAGCGCAGACTTGAGAACTGGACAAAGACAGTTTAGGGATTACACAAAGAACAAGTATGTAACATACATAAATGGCATCACATATAATACAATTGGATTAAAGTGGAGCTGTAGACAAATGAAGAAAGAGTAAGGTGTAAAGGGATTTAAAAACTCACATAAAATAGCCCCATATTAGTTCTTTGCTTTTCTCAGCAAAGAACTTATTTTGGAACACACAGATGACCAGCCACAGCCCCAACACCCACTGCTTGACAAAAGCTGGCAGTGTCAACTCTAGAGGGGCAGTGGGAGGGTAAGCACAACACCAAAAAAAGGACAGACAGGAAGAGTGTGTCTACAAAAAATGAACTGCATTATTATTCCTAATTTTTTCTTTTGGTTAAGTAGTAGTAGCATTTTTTAATTTCTTTCTTTTTTCTTTTCTGTATTAATTAGCTTTCACCTAATAGTTCATTGATTAGACTGAGAATGGTGTGCTCCCTTTTTTTTCCCCCCAGAACCAAACTCTTTGCATAACATTAGTAATTGTAGCAGAGAATGCATCTTTTGGAAATTTGAGCTTAACAATCTCTCCAAGGTCCCAGACGGTATCTGGCACAGTCAGAAATAGCATAAAGATATCCTGCCTCCCAGCCTGGCACATTAACTACAGGACCATTCTTCCTGCCTTTGCTTTATTTATTACATTGAAATAATTATTATGCATACTGAGCTCTTTGAAAGTACATTGCTATAAATACTAGAAAAGTCATCACATTGTAATTTGAAAAATACCAACTCCTTTTTTTTTTGGTACATCATTCAAAACATGGATCCATTATGACAGACCCCAGGGAATAATACTGCCCTGACTCATGGTCCATTAATACACAATTTAGTGCACATTGGTGCTATGACAAAGACAGGCATCGCATAACACAATGACAAAGGTGAGTCCTGCACAGCAGAACAATTGGTTTCTTTTCTCAAAGCTCAGGGCTCACCTGCAGCTTGTCAGTTGTTACTAATGAACGTGAGCTTTCAGAAACACAAACAACATGAGTTCACCTCAGGACTGTACACTTAGTTTTCCTGCGGGCCCCACTCTTAAGCCTGCTGAGCAGGACCCAGGTTCTTTCTCAGGGACCAAGATTATCCTGCACGCTTGGTTTCCTTAGACACTTTTGCAGTCCACCTTCTCCCCCCAGCTTCCTGTTAGACTGCAGTGTACGATTATATCAACTTGTGACTTGAGACAGACATTGCAGGCAAGCCCTCTGAGACTTTCAGTCTATGCAGGGGCAAAGATGTGATTTCTTTCTTCCATGCCATTATGCTTTACAGAAATGCCTGCTCATTAATGTTCAGGGAGCTTCCTTCTGCAGGGACACATCTCAGGCTTGTCGAGGTAAGGGTGGGTTGGGTAATTAAATCTCTTCGAAGTGCTCAAGTAGTTAAGTTTACGAGTGAGTAGCCTGTGTAAATGCAAGGCAGATGATGTGCTATCTGGAACACTCTTTGAGGACATTGAGTGTGCAGAGGTGAAAGCAAGTCCAGTACACGTGAAGGAATGAGTGCACTTAGCTGCTATGGGCTCACAGGCTGACAGGGCTGACAGCTTACAGTTGACAATACTTTTAGTGTCCTGTAAACACAGTTCACCTCACAGCTAATTTCTGATTAAAAAAGTAAACAGGAAACCAGGAGTTGCCATTCTTTTTTGGTCCTTTTTTTGGAGCACTTTCTTTGACTTTGATCTGGCAGCTCGAACCCAAAGTGAACTTCACTTTAATTTGTCTACTAGCTAAGAACATATGCGAACTGATATTCTGTTATCAATTCCTACTGGGGAAAGACACTGACTGCAACAGAAAATAATTTGTGGAGAGGAGAAAGAGTAAGCTGATGGAGAAAATGATGTTCATGACAATAACCAGCTCCATGTCATGGACTTAAAATGGGAAAGGCATGCAGGAACGCCAGCATTCAGCATTGCCCTTACTGGATGATTTCATTCACACAAGCTCTTGTGCCAGCCTTCTCCCAGAGTGATAAAATCCACAAGTAATAGTTTCTCATAGGCAAGAAATGTCTGTCTGCAGCAGTCCAGTCCCAAAGCAAACATCTGCAGGTGGGCTATGATGCACTCAGAGCCGTTAGTATAAAATGCCAAATTTCTAGACTACTTTGTATTTACGAAACACAAAGTGATTTGACAACCAAAATTCTATTTGCAACATTTTGTGAAGTTGTAGCTGGAAAGTATCAGTTTCCATATTATATGTGAGGACATCAAAGTACAGCGAGATTCAGCAGTTTAGCATTACTTATGACCTTTGAAATACCACCCACATTCCCTATTGTGTGTGATAGCCAACTCTGTATGGTAGAGTGATTTAGATACAGATTCAGGGCCGTTTTTCACAGACCTTCAAGGTACCGAGGACCATTTCTTATGCAGTAGGCCTTCCCAAAATTCAGTATATCCTCATCTCATGGGAGCTTCTGCCTCATTTAAACTATGCTACTTTGAAGCTCACTTGGTAGAGAAGGTAACCCATTAAGACGTGGCAATCGCTGCTAGCTATGCCTGGTTAAGACCAACGAATGTAAAGATTGAGAGGCAACTTTTTAGTTAATTTTTTTCCCTATTCACTTACATTTCCTCTTTGTCTGTCCTTGTCAGGTAAATTCTCATGGTTGCAAATGTTTTGCACAGAAAGCTGATGCGCTGTAAGAGTTAAGTGCTGTATTGATTAATATTTCCTCTATTTCTTTTTTTATCTTTGATTTACCAGACATTTTGAGGAGGAACGATATCTTTTGTGATGAGGCTGGCAGCATGCCACAGTGATGAAAGATGCCCTTGTAACTGGAACAAAGAATCCTGCCTAAGGATCCTGATCCCAGCGGGGGCTTTGCTGGGATTCTTTATGCGCCTAAAACGTCTAGTAAAATCCTAGTTCCAGACAGACACCTCAAAAGAACCCACGAAACCCAGGCCCTGACTTTATCGTGCCGTATGCAATGGCTCACATTAGGCGCACGGAGGCTCCCCGGGAGGGCACCCCCGGCCTGGCGGGGAGCGGGGCCCGGCCCGGGCTCGGCGCCTCGCCCGCCCCCGCAGCCCGGGCGCGGCGGTGCCGGCGGCCGCAGCGCGGCGTCTGCGTGCGGAGGGGCCCATGGCCAGCCCGCCCCGGCCGGCCACACCATGCCGAACAGGGCCGGCCTGGACACCGCGCTGAAGATGTCCCTGCGGCGGAAGTCCTCCAAGATCCACTCCTCGGCCGGTGAGGAAAGAGCGAGGCGAGGCGGGCGGGAGCGGCGCGGGGAGGAGGCGCCGCGGCGGAGGAAGGAAGGCGCGGTGAGGGAAGGAAGGCAGCCGGCGCCTCCATGGCGCGGCCGCCCGGCCCCGCCGCCGCCCCCTCGCCGGGGCCTTTGGGAATCCCGCAGTGCCGCCCCCGCCCTCGGGGTCTCCGGTCGGGATGGAGGTGCTCGCAGGCCAGCGCTGCCCGCCCGCCGCCCCCGCCACAAGGGCACCGCGCACCCGGCCCCCGCCTCCAGACCCCGGCCCGGCACTGCACCCCGCGGGGCCACCCTAGCCACTGCACCACCTTCCGTCGGCCCGTCCGTCCGTCCATCCATCCATCCATCCCATCGGGACCCCCCAGGGCCCTCCCGGCACCCACACTCCACGCGGGAACAGTCCGGAGGGGACAATGTGTCCCCCTTCTTTCTCTTGGTTCTGATGGTTTTTGACAGGGAAATTTCTGGGTAGGCATCTGCTCAGAGGGCAGTACGGCTGGTGGAGGGGGGCGGGGGTGCCACACACCCCACCAGACTGGTCAGGGACCTCTGTCCTGTGTTCTGGAGTGGGGAGAGCATCAGGCACTGCAGTGAGCCTGCAGAGAGGTAAATGATAAGGTTTCTTAAGAGGTTCATGTAGGAAAATGTTTTTCAATTAGCTCATAAGAAAATACACAGAAATGGAATACTTTGAAGGTAGAATTCTGGTCCCAAAGGACTTTGACTTACTTCTGTAGGACTAAAGTGCATTCAGAATTTAGTTGTGGTATGTTGTACTTAGGGATAGATGAAGCATTGGTGACATTGTCAGTGACTTACAGACGCTACTTTGTGTGCAATATATTTAGGTGCTTAGTACAATCTCTGTGGTGAGTAAGGGTGCAGTATAATGCTGCTTTAGCACTTTTTGTTTCAATAAGGAATGTGCTTTTGAAGCACATTTCCTGATCAGCTCTACTTTGGATGAAATCTCAGAGCACCTTGGAGAGCATTTGCTGGATGGCTTTTGGATGGCGCTATACTTGAAGATGTCCTCCAGCCACTTGTGGCTGTTCAGCTCATGGAACCAGGCTAGTGCTAACTTGAAGGAGAAGCCACCTTTCCTTTGGCTCCTCTGCACAGCCTGGTCACTCCAGTAATATTTCCCTGTTTGGCCTCACTGCTTGGTAATAAGGACAGAACTTCAAGGACTTCTGCATAGCTGCTGAAGTAAGTGAGATGCTAAGCAAAGAGGTGTGTAATGACAGCTCATAGGAAATGGTAAGGTTTCAGAGTAGGATTTAGCACATTACCAGCTTTACTTATCTTCAGCCTAAGCCATTCAGATGAAACAGTTGCAGTTAAGCAGATTCCACTTTCCAGTGTTTGGGGTTGTGTCCACTTCTGCAGTCCAATCTGAAACCCTGTCCTCTTACAGGGAGGCTCCTTTTCCAGAGCTGGAATTTGGCAGATCTGTTTGTGACCTAAAATTTGGAATCCAAACCGAGGTTCCCTTCAGATATTGGATGCTTGGCACTTGGAGAATGTTTAGCTTGAATGTGGGATACATAAGGAATTTAAGGTTTAACTTTTGTAAATCACAGACTCAGACTCACAGAATGGATCAGTTTGGAAGGGACCATAGTTGGTCATCTCATCCAACCTCCCTGCTCAAGGAGGGCCATCCTAGAGCACATGGCACAGGATTGTGTCCAGATGGTTCCTAAATATCTTCAATGAGGGAGACTCCACAATCTCTCTGGGCAATTTGTTCCAGAGCTTGGTCACCTGCAATCCACCATTGTACTTGTGGATCTAGGTGGTTAAGTTGTGCCTCAGTTATGCTCTGGGTGCTTGAGGCACCCAGATCTTCTAGCTGGGATTTATCTATACAGAGCTTCCGACTTTTACATGTTCTCTTCATTTCACATAAGTACAATCCAACTTAGATCATACTTTGAAGAAAGATGGGGTTGCTGTTTAGCATTATGATCACTGCTTCCTAGGTCTTGAACAATGTATTTCCTATGTAGAGTATTTTTAAGAATGACAAGAGTAATATTTAGTATAGGTATATATAACACCTAAAAAATTACATAACAGAGGCTTGTTTGACTTACTACATAGAATTATTAAAGGATATGATTGTAGTTGGTTTAGGACACTGAGCAAACTGATGGCTTAGAGCAACAGAGCCAATCTCTCTGCCCCCCAGAGAGAAAGTCCTGCCTTCCCCATTCCTGTGTATTCTCATTGCCTTGCTTGTGTCAACATTAGAAATCAGATGGTTACATGGTCACCTGGATCAGTGCTGATGTGGCTCACTGTCAGCCTGTATAGTCTGAATGCCAGCAGGGAACAGAAAGGCAGGAACTCTGTTTTGCTACAGCATGCTGTGGCTTGGTGTGCAGACCTGCTGTCTGTGTGGGCCAAACAAGGTTCAAGTGAGGGGCTTTGGGCTGTGTGAACCCAACTGTAAAAGCATACATTTGGAGACTGAGCCACTGAAAAAGCAGTACAGATGTAGTTGTGTGGTGGCATTGCAAAGACCTTTCTGAGCTGAATGGTGTGGAGGGGGAACTGGTCACCCTTTTGTGATCCTTAGTCAGGATCAGGTAACGCTATCTCTATCCACCGGGATTTTCTTGGCACCTATGTATCAGAATGTTCTACCTTCTTTCCTTTTTAGAACAGAAGATCTTCCCTGCTTTAAAGACTTGTAGTTTGTTAGCTAGTTCTGTTTACTTTTGAGGGAGTTGTGGTAATCTTAAAGTATTAGGTTTTAGTTTGGGTCACTGAGATTTATTTTCATACGATTTAAAGTATTTTAGTAGCTTATAGATATTCTTCTTCAGTCAAGAAGAACGCTACCTCTGTGTCTAATGATGTCTTTTCATCTCAGATTTTCTACACTGATACAGTATAAAATGTAACCGGTATATTTGGTAAAGTTTTAAACTTAACACTGGTATGAAGCACTTTCCAGAAAAGCAGATCATGTGAAACGGTGAATTTAGAAATGGAAAGTCACCTCCTACCACTCAAATGATCAGTCCTGTTCTTTTTTATGCATTTGCTCATTAATCGATTTTTTTTTCTTTGTACAGGTAAACTTTTTATTGCCGTAATGTTGTACCAGCTGAGCTAAATTGATTAGATTTAAATTATTCTCAAAGAAGTCTCCAGCTCCTTACTGTTGGAACCACAGACATCAAAGACTAACTTTTTCTTCTCCTTCCTGCCTCCTTAAAATCACTAAAAATAAGCAACTGTCAATAAGACATTGGATGAATATACAATGGCATTTTTATTTTTAGGGAAAAAAATCGAATTCCAACTTTATAATGGATTAAAGGTACAAATGATCTTGATGTTATTTACTGTGGTCTTTTTCAACTGCTCAGTGATACATGTCAGCAAGAAGAAATATTTTCAGTGTAAAGGCAGCAACAGAATCTTCTCTCGGTTTATGAGGATCTGAAATATAAACATCATTACATGATATGAAACAATGCTCCTTTTGTACGTTTGCCTTCTACATTTCCTGTGAAATACTTGCTTATGGTTTATGCTGTCATTTTGGTCTCAAGAACAGTGACTATCTCTTAGAATCACTTCTTTCTAGAGGATCCATCTCTTTCTTTTGTCAGAAGAATGTCTGTGAAAGAACTTCTTTGGGCTATTTTTGTTCTATGATGTCATTACCATGGTTGCTACTGTTGGGAAGTGTCATACAGAGCAGTTATAACATCACACAGGCCATGTATTTTGCTCAAAGCTTCTATCTTTGAGAAAAAAGGATTAAGCATTGGAACAGGCTCCTCAGAGAAGTGGTTGGGTCGCCATCCCTGGAAGTGTTCAAAAAACAAGTAGACGTGGCACTTTGTGATATAGTTTAGTGGGCTTGGTGGTATTCGGTCAAAGGTTGGACTTGAAGATCTTAGAGGTCTTTTCCAACTTTAATGATTCTATGATTATTTGATTCTATCTGCAGCCATTTACAGCCATTACAAGTTAGACATAATTCCTATAGATATATGTAAAATGCACAGGAGCTATAGGTGAAATAATTAATCAGCTTTGCATTAATTACGTACGCCTGTTGATGCTTCAAATAAGGTGCAATTTGGTATTGTGGAGGACAGGTTCAGATGGTGTAAGAAACACAGGGAAGGCTAGAAGCTTTCACCTTGAAGCTCATTCGAGTCATGTCTACTCACGAGATATCTACATCCTATTTTGCCGGAGGATCAGCAGTTGTCCTGACTGCATTTTTAAACAAACAATCCCTATGGAGGGGGTCAGCAAAGTGCTGAGCTAAAAAATCCCTAAAATACTAGCATTTAAATTTTTTAACTAAGAACAAAAGCCCTATTCTGCATGAGAAATGTACCTGGTAAGAGTAGTGACAGTAGACCTGAACAGAGGGGTGTACTTCCTCAGCAAATCCTTTAACTGATCATGAACATTATCAAGAGTTATTGAAACATTTAGCAAGACAATTGCAACCATAGCACTGGCACACAGAAATTCTACCCTGAGAATGTGATGAGAAACTTTTCCAGGTGAAGACTAAACTTCTACTTGTTTCATGTCAGAAGTTACTGCTAAATAGACTACTTTAGTACGTTTGTTTATGCACACTTGAACTGCGTGGTGGTAATTTTGTGTAAGTGTTACGGAGCTCCTGTTTCTTTTCATCCATGTTTAACTGGCATGTAACATAGTATAATGTGCAGCTCACTCAATCACATCAAAGGCCCAGTCCTATTTACATAAACACCAGTGACAATTATGCCTTTTGACAAAGAGCTCACAATAAACCCCATGTTTTACGTTACTACGTTTCTATAGTAGCACAAAGGGGAGTCTTCTCAATCGGTGTGAGATCTTGCTCAGCTGTAAAGTGAGGTGGTGACAGTGACAGGACTAACTGGAGGCCAACTTCAAGTTCTGCTGTCTTGGGTAGCTCACTTAAAGCTTGTTTGGCTGTGATGAGAGTCAATTTGCATTAGTATAGGAGGGAATTTAAAATACCTCTGCTTACGACACTGAATTAGAAAAAGATGATGTGTGCACAGTTACTGTGGAGCAGCTTCATAAATAAACAAGGTCCTAAGTAGTGTGCCAAAAGAAACTTTTTTTTGCCTTATTGTGATGGGGGAGGTGAAATAATGGATAAATCCATTAAAGATCAAACCACTCAGATGATAAGGAATACAGTTATTCAGGAGTTAGTTGGGAAGATAAGAGATTTAACTAAGATTAAATTAAGTTCCTAAGATTAAATTAAATTAATGTATTTAATAAAAATAAAAAATCCCACTCCACTGTACAGTCAATATATGAACTCTCTTATGTTATGCTATTTGACTATTCATAAATCCATTGCAGACAGACATATGTACTTTCTATATGTACTGTCTATATGTAGGAACTATTTTATTCCTTCTCTGCTCCACTCTCTCTCCATAGGACTTTTGTTTCATATTTTAGTTGCCTACCAGTATCTGCTTTTAGTCTACTTCCCTGTGCTAAGTCACTGTTCTCATTTTCTGAGTAGACCTAAAAGCACTGTCCTGCTAGTGTGATTTGGCAGGAATGCTGTTGTAATTCCATGTAGGATTAAAATATCTAACAGTAAAATGATTGCAAGGAAAACTGCTTGTCTATTCAGGGTCCTAGAATATCGTCAAGATGATGAAATTGCTGGGTATACTTCCTGAATGAAACTTACTGGGTATAGAAAGAATTGTCGTTTGGTGTATTGCATTTTCATTGCCACAAGGTTTGGATACAATCTTGATCTCTGCCAACTCTGTTGGCGTATTTTTACGTGGAAATCTATGGCTTCAGAAATGATGTTACTCTCAAGCATTCCTTTTTTTTTTTTTTTTTAAATAATTAACCCTTCTTCCCTCCTCAAGAAGTTCCAAGCTGATAGCTCCCATTGACTCTACATGGCATTTTGGATGATCATCTGAAAACTGATGTCAGCATCTCAAGCTGATCACTCCTTAATTTGTTAGTAATGCAGAAGGCATTTATATTGTAGTGAAGCCCTGCTATAAACAACCATGTCATCCATTTCTGCTCTTCTGGGAGGTTATCAAGTGATACTCTGTAGACTTGCTACATGGTGGTACTCTGAGCTGGTTCATTTCCCTTTGACCATTCTTCTTTGAGCTTTCAAGTATACCCTTTAAATAATCTTTGAGTCTCAGAGAGCCGAGTTGCTACTTGTGGAGCATATTCTAAGCACCCATGTTAGCTTTATTACTATGATAGATAAGTGTTTCTTATTTATTTTCTTGTACCATATTGCATTGTGGCACATTTTAATTAGTCTGTAATAGCACAAATATCAGAATATCTGTTACAGACAGTGTCTATAGAGCCTGATTGCCAACATGTTGTTTTAAGGGATAGTTAATCACAAAGTCAGTCTTGGACGTAGCTGGAAGAGCAGAACAATATATTAGACTTTGAAAAGGCAGATGAGTATCTCTGCAGCAACAGCTTTCTGCTTCTGGGACATCCCTTATGTGTGGCAGGCCTTTTTACTGACACAAATATTTTCCTTTCAGTCTCTTATCTTTTCTAGCTCAGCCTTTTGGAGCAGTTGCAGGTAGGTAAGACATGACATCTGAGAGCTTTAGATAACTCTAAAGCTTAAAGGTACACTCAAAGGTTAACTAAGGAAAAATCACTGACATGGTTGATGATTGAGGAAAAAAAGTTAAATTTTATAAAATTTGTTTGGTTTTTTTTAGCACAAAATAAAAAAAAAGAATTATCAATATTGAAAATGTTTTATTTGAAGTTATGCCAGTATTTCTTAGGAAAGCTCTCAGATTTTTGATTAGAATTATTGCCAGCTTTTCATAA
Organism: Neopelma chrysocephalum; assembly: GCF_003984885.1. NCBI lineage: Eukaryota > Metazoa > Chordata > Aves > Passeriformes > Pipridae > Neopelma > Neopelma chrysocephalum. The sequence goes on from NW_020897702.1 coordinate 5,595,048, forward strand.
TGAATCCTGTCTACTAGCAAAGTTCCTGGGCAGTTTTTTTCCAGCCCCAGGAATGGATAGATGTCTGTTTCTTTGAGAGTTCCAGGGTCTCAGACCACTGGTTGAGACCCATGTCTTACCATGGCAGTAATTCTTGATTCTGGACATTTTTTAATATACGATTAGTGGAAGCTAGAATGGAGCAAGCATACCTGAAAACAGAAGATGCAGAGTTTTGTATTTCAAGCCAAGGCACAATAAGGCAAACTTGACATGATACAGATTTTAATGAGTGACCCAGTCAAACTATCTACTTGCACTTGTCAGAGGAGCGACAGAATCCATATAGTTAGAATGCCACATACATCCATTTGTGTGACATTCAGAGGAGGTTTCCCTTAGAAGAAACCCCAGCTAGAGGTGTAGTTATCCTTGTGGTGAGCACTAAACCTAAATTAAAAAGCACATGAAATGTCAGTACATTAGTCTCAATACTCTCCATGTTGTGATGAAGAATCATGAAACATACTGTGGATTTTTTACTACATTTCCACTGCTATTCAGCCTTACATAGGATATTTTTGTTATTTCTAGCTCTAATTAGCAATTTGGAAATTTTTGCATTGGGGCATCAGTGCAAAGAGCAGATAAATGAGAACTTGTCTTCCATTGGACTAAAATAGTAAGAGCCATGGTTGTGTCAGACTCATCATTCATAACAGATTCAACAAAGTGTGTCAGATTGTTTTAGCCAAGGGTTTGGTCTGATGAACCTACCTTCTTTTAGAGTGTTGTAAATCAGGATTAACACAACTGAATTTAATGTATACATACTATAAAGCAGAGAAGGCAGCCTTGTATCTTATTTAACACTGACTGCAGGCTCTTGATTTTTAATTACTAATCTCTTGAATGCAGAAGACCAAACCTATTTCTTTGATTTCATCAAATAAGCAGGTAGTCAGGAAGAGTGAAAGCAAAAGTATTTATCTCCTTACAATAACATCACCCTGATGAATTTGCTACTTTGAACAGAAGGAGGGCTCAGGTGTCATCTCCTGTTGACCCAGCACTGTTCTGCCTATTTGTACAAAACACAGTAAAAGCAATCTAAGATCCTGTGCCTGTGAGATCTAGGAACATTCAACGCAATGCTTATACAAAGGATATATGAAACAAATACCCCAGACTTTTCTGTGCCTTTAAGTACTCTAAGCAAATGTCACCTTAACTTAATAGATGCAGTTTATTTGTAAATGGGAGACAAAAGATACTAAAAGAATATGAGCAAAGTCAACCTCAGGCATCATAACTCTGAAACAGATACAGAGGCTACATCTGCATTTGTCATATCAGTTACACAGCTGGGAATCAGGATTTGACTTGGAAACTTTAATCTGAAATCCAGTTGACATTTACTCAACATTTCTGCATGGAAAGGCTCATCATAGTTACTGCTTCGGTGGTCCTGTGGCTACTGAACTGAAATACACTGACATCCATCCTGGTGCCTTGTTTTCAAGAGGGACAGAAAGACAGGGGAATTAAAGTATGCAGGGACTCCCTAGACTGATGAGGGGACTACTCCTGCTTTACAGATTAACAGTCAGATCTTTTTCCTAGAGTTTCACTAATACAAGTGTACATCTGGAAGCCAACTTTGTACCATTTATCTGCTTGGTCATAGGAGGTAAAAGGAGCTTTCATGAAAGCTTAGCAGACAGAAGGGAAGAGAGAGTGCTAGCCTTTTCCCTCCAAACCCTTCCCTCAGATAAACTAATCCTAATCCTGCACTACCTGGAGATTGAGGACTATTCGCTCTTCACTCCTTAACTAAAATCTTGACCTTTGCTGAAGTTTTCCCACAATCTTCAGTAAGCAAAAAGGTTTATACCCTCTTGTTTTGATCGAAGTAATCTTATCTATAAATCTGAAATTTGCTTATCTGGTCTTTAAAAAGTTTTTAAACCCTACAGGTCTTCATTAGGGTAAAAAAAGGGAGTGATCAGTCTTCAGAAAGAGAAAGGAGTGGCTAAAAAGATCCAAAATATTTGCCTATTGAAACAGGCCCTGCTAAATATTGGTCCCCATCTTTCTTGTAGGCACCCTTCAAATACTGAAAGGCTGGAATAACATCTCCCCAGGCTTAACCTTCTCCAGGCTGAACAATCCCAATTCTCTCAGCCTTTTCTCTTAGGAGAGGTGTGCTCCATCTCTCTGATCATCTTGGTGGCCCTCCTCTGGACTTGCTATAGCAGATCAATGTCCTTCCTGTACTGGGGACTCCACAGCTGGATGCAGCACTCAGGGTGGGGTCTTACCAGAGCAGAGCAGAAGGGCAGAATCACCTCCCTCAATCTGCTGTCCACAGTGCTTTTGATGCAGCCCAGGACGCAATTGTCTTTCTGGGCTGTGAGTGCACCTTGCTGAGTCATATCCAGCTTCTCATCCTCCAGCATTCCCAAGTCCTTCTCCTCAGGGCTGCTCTCAGTCTGTTCATCCCCCAGCCTGTATTGATACCAGGCATTGCCCTAACTCAGCTGCAGCACCTCGAGCTTGGCTTAGTTGAACCTCGTGAGGTTCCCATGGGCCCACTTCTCAAGCTTGTCTGTGTCCCTCTAGATGACATCCCATCCTTCAGGCATGTCAACCACACTATAAAGCTTGAGAGGGATATAAACTCTGAGAGTGTTCTGCTTCCTGGACTATGTTTTCTGACATCCTGAATTCCAGGTTTGTTTTTTTTTTTTTATTCTGGAACATGGACAGCCTTTGGATACAGCTGGCAACCAAACCACAAGGGAGTTTTATGCATTACCTACTCAAGAGGTAGGATGGCACGTCTTCCAGCATTGCTAATGCCAGTTTATCAAGAGCTTCCTACTGTGAGATGTATGCTGTCACTAAAATTGCCCAAAAATATAGATGTAGTTTTCCCTAGTGCATTCCAGGTAGCCCTTCTATCACGGGTTTCTGTTAGTTGGGACTGTGAACACAGCATTTTTCATACACACTATTGCCCCATTACCATTCCCTCTTTTCTGACAGAGTGTCTCATAGGAGGTGTGCAAAATCCAAGATCCCAGAGTAGACCAAAGAAGGTCTCTTTAGTTGCAGGATCTTCATTGAAAACAGCTGACAAGGAAGTCTACTTTATCTCACAGACACACCTGCCATTTAAATTGTTGTCCATTTCCATCACTGACTCCATACTCTATGCTATCTCCCTTAAGTGTGCTTAGCCATGTTGGCTATGGTAGGAGTTCAAGTTAGATGGAAAGGACCATGTCTGGCATGGCATGGGAGAGAGAGCAGTAAGTGTTCCCAACCTGGACTGCAGAGAGACCTTAACAGTCCTAAACTTTTACCATCAAGAAAGACTGGGCTCTGAAGAAGAAGATTCTGCAGTCCTCAACAGTGGATGGTTTTGTTGAAGTTTTGGCCAGCTAGCTGATTACCCTGACCATTTTATTTGAGGGCTTTCTGCCAAAGCCCAAAAGAGAGAAAAATGGGAATAAAATAGCTGTAATAATAAATCTGATATGATTTTGTTGAGACAGTGCAATTTTGTGTCATTGCTAAATAGCATAGGATTTAAATAATTTAGTACTCCTTTTGGTCCTTTTTGCTTCATTAGGCAGCCAAAGTCCCAGAGTGTGTGTACTTGCCATTCCTGCTAGGATTGCTGTTGTTTACAGAGACATTAAACTCTTTTATCAGTGTCATCTTCTATGTAGACAAATCCAACAACCAAAGGCAAGAGTTAATCTTATGCCTTCTTCCTACCAGAAATTCTCCCTCTTTTTTTTTTAATTAAAGTCTCTTGTAAGACACCCAGCACTTTACATACAAACATCTTGCTGAATTTCTGCATCACTGTTACAGGCTGCAAATCAAATCAGAACAGTTTTGCCCACTGATGAGATGGTAGGATTTATATTTCTGTGTCCCAGTTCACGTCTAGTCAGGGCAGATGGTACTATTGGAGTGCATCCTGTCATTAATTTGGGACTCAGCAACTGTAAACAACCATATATTTTATTTCCATCAGAATTAGTACACAAACTAGCATTCAGTAATAAAATAGCAGTATCCTAAGGAGAAGCCACAAAATTTACTGGGGTAGAGAAGGACAACAGTGATGTGGTAGCTTCTGTCTTTGTGGGGAGCTAAAGCTGTCTCACTTCAGCTCCAAGTATTTTGTAATCAGTGTCTCCAAAGAAAGGGAATAACTTTAGTTATCTACTTCATAGGGCATATGAAGATTACAGGCAGCTACACAGTATTTATATGGTGCCGGAAAACAGAAGGAGGTATACAAATATATTTCTTTAGTCAAGTAAGTTTATAGCCATTAGAGTTACATTTTTTTCATAGTTGGCATCTGGCTTTGGTGGTGTCAGACTTCATGAAACTAAGTCCACATGGATATTCTGGAAAAAAACAAAAGAACTTGACCTCCTATTTAATCCTGTATTTCTTATAAAGGTTTATTGTTACAAGGGAATTTTATAAGCCATATTTCTGTAGGTTTTTGGCATTATTTTTTATTGTTTAAATGGTTTATTAACAGTGATTCTACACTAATATACATAATTCTAATAAGAAAATTGATATATTATTTTTTATAGACTAAAATTTAAGAAGAGTGATTAACAACCTGAAGAAGGGGGAAGGGAAGTCCTACATTAAGAAGATTGGCAGTGCTTCAACTGGAAGACTATGGTGTGACTGAGGCTATAGCCAAAAATAGAATTGGATTAAGAGAAGAAAAGCAAGTAGCTAAAACTAAGGTCAAAGCAGAAATAGATGCTTTAGAATTATCTCATACACCAAAAGATAGGAAAAGATATTTGAGGAGTTTTCCTATTATATGCACCTGTAAAAAGGAAAATCAGTTTACAATAAGAGGGACTGTGAAAGATCACTCAAATAATAAGTCAATTAAGAAGAACTAAGCTTTAAAATGTGAGGAAAAAATTACAATAACCTTTTCTGGTTGTTTATACAGGATTTAAGATGCATACTATTAAAAATAAATTTAAAAATAAGCTGTAAAAGATTGTTGTAGTAATACCAGCACTTAAAAAAGAAACAGTAAAAATAAGTTGTCTAAAACTCTCATTCAGGTGGGGCAACATAGTGACCAGTCAAACTGAATAGATTGTGCTGAACTCCTCACCAGAAAGCAGTCTTAACTAGATAATAACAAGTTCTACCTGATGGCAATTATTACAGCTCTGTTTACACTAATGAGCCCCAGATCCATAATTTGTGGGTGAGACAAGATAATGCACAGATAAAAAGACTTTGAAAGAGGAGAAAGGCAGTAGAAGGTCATGTCTATAGAGATTTTGGTAGGATAAGTTATAACCTATAAGAGACTTGTTCTTTCTTATAGCTTTGAATTTCAGTCAGGTGAGTTTCTTTGAAAGGAGGGAAGGTTGCACTTGTTAAAAAAATTTCTTTTTAATGCCTTCAACTCTAACGCTTTGAGGTCAATTGTGACTATCCTTATGTCTTCTTCAATTTTCTATGTGGAAAAGCTGAAAGCCTCTTTTCCTGATAGGTATGTTTATACATCAGTAATGTAAGGGTCTAGTAGCAAGCAAAGCCCATGTCTGCTTTTTATTGTAACGGTTTTGTTCTTTTCTCTGTGATTAGATATTGCTTGGTAAAAGTATAGCTAAAACTTAAATTTGGACAGCAGACAATTATAAATCTATATCAGAATAATTCCTTCCTCTAATCACGTGTTCCTGTTGTCATATGCACTTAAACTGTGTGCTGTGAGCACCTACAGTGGTGGCTCTCAACAGCTGTGTGGTAGGAGTTATGTTTCAAATGAAACGTATCCTTAATGTGTGAGACTTCAAATTTATTAGGGTGTAAGGCTTATCAGTGATGAGGAACTGTTGTTTTAACAATGAGCTCAGTATTAAGATAGTAACTGAGTGGAAGGGATTTCTCTCCATTGAGAAGTTCTACTATTCACGGCAAAATAGAACATCTGTGGGGGAATACTGTGGTAGTAATATTTCTAACAACCTCTAAACATGGTATAACAAACTAATGCTTACCAGTTGGGGGCTTCTGCTTATATATGACTAGATATCTTCTGTAATAGTCTGTGAAGAGAAATGAGGCTTTTAGGCTTTCATAAAAAATAGCTGTATGAAACTTGTCCCCAGTAGTTATTTCAGAGAACTGAGTGTTTGCTTTGATGTTTTATTTAAAAAAAAAAAAGTGAAACATACTGGGGATGGGAATGACTACTTCCCTTTCACAAGGTGTCTCCACTTTCATGAAGATACTTGACCAACCTGTATATAATCCAGGAATGGCTATAGGTCAGGACTATCTAAGACTCTGTCCTGAAGAATTTAGCACCAGTTTTGTGCCTTCAGCCATTCCTTGCCCTGAATATAAGGAGAGAGAAGAGTGACTGACATCTAGCTGATAAGACTTTCTTAGTAATGAGACAGCAGTGCTTGCTGTACCTGGATGGATGCACTGTCATTGGAAATTGAGTCAGCCAGTTGTTGATATTCAGCTTTCAGCAGTGGTTGGCTGGTTTCGTCTTTTTTTTTTTCTTCCTTTCCTCCCTAGGGCTACTTTTTAATGAAAAACTCCTCCAGTACTAGCATATGAGTCATAAGCATAATTTCCTCTAAATTCACAGCAGCCTATGCAATACTAGATAATTAAATATTGAAAAGGTCTGTGATTCTTGTCTTTGCTCATTCCAGAAGCAATTGCAATAAAACTCTGCCTATTGCAGGCAGGTACTGGAGTGTCTCAAAAGTGACAGATGGATACAGTACAAATGTACTTAAATCTCAGAAATGATGCAATAGGTCAAGATGAATCCTAATCTGATGGAAAACAATCATTTAATGTTTGAGCAATGACAAGCCCTGCGTGAACCCTAGCAGGAGACCTATATGGTCACAGCCCCAGCTGGTCCAGTCAGCATAACTCTGCCTAAATCAAATTCATTGTCACCAGTCTGCAGCAATTCAGGGGCTTCTCAGAAAAATCTGTGGAAACACCATAATATATCTCTTAGAGGTCAAGCCACTAAGACTGTTACCTCTCTTTTGGTGAGGGGGGTGGAGGGAAGAGGAAAGAATATTTTTAAAACTCATACAGTACAGATGCTCCTGACAAGATAGCTGTTCCAGGAAGAACAACCAGCATAAGAAGGCTTATTATGTTGGGATTTTTTAAATAAAAATGCTTTATTGGGGAAAGTGTCTCCAGCTATGCTATAGTTTAGGACTTCAGCATAACAGTAGCAGGTGGCCGCAGCATTGAAATAACTGGTAATTATATTTTTGATATAATATGCTTCAAAGGGAAAAGGAAGAATCCACATGAATTTCTAGCTCAATAAGCTTTACTCTCGTCCTTGATCTGGTCTTCTGACTGAGGCTGCAGAGCAGAGATAAGACTGGCTGATACCGCAAATCTGTAAGCTTCTCTTATCTGTGACTAGTGCTCTCTTCTTTCAGGGAACAGGCAGAGGCGTGTGATGGCAGCTTTTCTCTTGTCCTCAGTTAAACATAGAACTGCTGTTGAGTTTTCTCTTTTGGAAGTCTGTTTATACATCCATTAAACTGAAAATAAACTTGTCCTACACCAAAGATGTTCATTAAGTTCACAAGTCTGTTTTGAACGTCGTGCAGATGAATGTCTTTGTTAAGTTGCCCTAATCATAACTGTTCTGTGTTCTGGTTTTGGTAGTCCTTGGTGGTACAGATCAGTTGTAATCAATATGAGAGGTTCTGTACTAGATTCTACACCTGGTGCTCAAGGCTCAGAGTACAGGAACTATTCTTTTGGGTCCAAATGTAAGAAACCTGAAGTGCAGACACCCATTCCTCCACTCCCTTGCTGTAACTCTTCTCTTGGGGAGGTGGTGGTTTCAGTCTAGCATTCCAAGTCCTCTGGAAACTGCCAGGTGGTGAGGAGGGCTGCTAATTCTTGCACCAGCATATTTACTCTTGTTTGAAGGTACCTTAAAAGGAAGAAAATGTCTGTTAGAGACAGAAAATGCACCTTAGGAATGTGCTACCTCTCTGCATATGCCCTGTGTTGTGATCGTGATATAGGACTGTGGAATCCCTCTGCCATGTATCTGTTATTCCTAGAGCTCTGAAAATAGTTAGCATGAGGTTTGTTGTCTTCCTGCTGGTAACAGTCAACTCTGTTGTCCACTCTGCACTGGGGATGGTATTTCTTGTTTCTCTTGTTGAAGGAGTGTGATGGGTCTGCGTGGGTTTTGCTCATAGCTCTGGGCTTCAGTGCAGTCTTCTACATGGATGTGAAGTGTGCCCTTCACCATGTGGGATTGCTGAACAGTTCTTGTTCTGAAGGTGGAGGACTAAAATATTCTGTCTGATTAACAAGACAGTATTAACTTTCTTCTTGCATTATGTCAGACTTCAATGTAATTATAAGTATTACATTAGAAAAAACACCAAGAGTTAAATAAGAACATGATAGACTAATTTTATTAGTTACTGCACTGGGCAGTTACAAAAGATGCTGTTTTGTGCAAGGCATTTGGATGCTGCTTGACACAGCTGAAAGTATACTGCAATTAGAGAGAATGAATTGGTTGCCAATTTCCTCTCTTGAATGCTTCCATTAACAGTCCCACTAACAGTTGTAGTGAACCTTTAATGAATACAATAAGCCACATAATCCACATAAGCCTGTGTGGCTTGGTACATGGTATGTTCTGTAATGGTACCATACAGTCATGTTTTCTATCTGATTTGCTAAGTACTTTATCAACAGTGTGGTATGACTTCTATTAAAAAAAAAAGTTGCCTCAGTGAGAATAAATTATAACTTCAGAAAAACAGAAGTAACAGAGTAGTAAGGATATAGTTGATTGGTTATGTGCTGTTCTTAGTTTAACATTCAATCCTTAGAACTTGTAGTATGATGCTGGATTACCCTTTTGGGTAGGCTCATTTTGGTGGCTTGTGCAAGCAGTGGAAGTGCTTGGTGATGCAGACAGTATCTGCTTCATGCCAATTCAAAGGCATGTCTGAGTATCTAAGACAGTAGTTGGATGCTTATGCCTGTACCAAATAGTAGGACCTTCATCTAACAGAGCCAGGATGGGGTAAATTTAGGCCTTGCTTCTGCAGTAGCCTAGTCACTTGTCCTCCAAGTGATTCTTCCCTGTTATCTTCTGCATTACATGTAACATCACTATAAAGTAGAGAGAAGTGGTTTGAAGAAATGCTGGAAGGAAAGACTGACTATGCCTGGCTGTATCCATCAGTCAGTCCTTGATAATCAGAATTAGTAGTCTTTCTTCCCTCTTGCAGAGGAAGGGATATATGGATTTGAAACACTGGGATTCAAGGGAGTTTGTTTTAACCTTAGTTTCCTACTCTGTAGTCAGATGTCTCCTTGTAAAGGCAGTATCAGCTGTCTTGTGTGGCATATAGGCGTGCTCAGGGTATGCCCACGTGGTCATATACTTAAATATATTTCTGAAGGCTGGTGTTCTGCTAACATCCTCTGGAGTATGGACTGATGGGTTTGGGGATGTTGTGCTTCTGTTTTGGACAAATGTGGATGTAAAAGGTGAGAGACATCTGGGGAATTTAGTAAGGGTGAGTTGAGAGTTGCCCTCAAAGGTGCTGAGGGGGAGCCCCACTGTTTCAAAGCTGGCTCCACCTGCAGGACCATTCTCTTACAATGCCATAGCACAGGTCAGCATTCAGGATGTTGAAGCTTTCAGCAGCACTAGTGAGGAAATGGGGTTTGGTAAGACATGGCTGGCTTGCTATTGGTTGAACCCTTTCCAGTGGCAGAAGTTGGCAGTGGTGAGATGAAGACATGGTGTTGGATTTGTTGTGCTTTTGCAGTGGGATCCACCACAAAATGTAGAGGGGCTATCACTGGATTGGTTGGCAATAGAGCTGTGGTCTGCTGTGTTTTGTTCTTAATTGTTAAAATTTGCCCCAATACTGTTACCAACTCATATCTGATCAGGGAAAAATATTCATCCTGGTGTCTCCATAACAGATGAGGTGCACTAAAGAAACAGTGCTTTACTAATGTGTGCTTTCTTTCTACTGAACTCTTCCCCAATAGCTGTACACATGTGTACAGACATGAGAACAAACATGTCCTCCTGAATAAATTGTTTTCCCAGTGCTCTTACAATTTAATAAAGCAGTGGGCTTGTCTTAATAATCTGACTGCTGTAGGCTGAAGGCAGGTTAGCAACTCTACTGATCATGCCTGTTGCTTTTAGCTACAAGACCCTCACCTTACCCCATTAAGGGTAGGAGCAATTGTGTCCATATATCTCATAGCTGCTGCACAGTGCTGCCTAGTGAACAAATGGCTGGTCTAAACTGGCTTTGACAAATCCAATGAATTATCTGCAGCCTAGTTCATTAACCAAGTCTGAGCAGTGACTACTGTGCTATTAGTATTGCTAGTGGTGTATTTTGCATGCTGCCTTTCCTCTTCCTCTCCTGCCGCCTCTTGATCAGCGCTGAAGTTATGAGGGTACCTCCTAATGCCCTGGATGTCTAGAGCAGGGGTACTGTATAAATAATTCATAGGGCTTACAGGTTTCAGGCAAGTCTAGTTAGAGTGGGTGGGGGAAACTGAAGTTGAATGATGATAGAAGGTGCACAGTACTGGATTTTCATCTGATGCAACTTTGGATTTTGTTAGAGCTATTCTAGATCTCCCTGTGGTAGCTGAAGCCAGCTTTTCCCAAGACTCACCAGACTGCTTATCTTAGTTGCCAGAACAGAGCTACCTCTACTGTATAGCCTGTCTGCCTGCTGTGGATTCCTTTGTGGTTTTTTGGTTTTGTTTTGTTTGCTTGCTTTGATTTTTGTCTGGTTTTTTTGTTTGTTTGTTTTGTTTTGTTTTTTTTAAAACCCAATGTGTTTTGGTATGTAATGAGGATTGCTCATAAGGGAGTTGCTATGGATCCATTAATCATTAGAACACCTTTCATGAGAAGAGTCTTGGGGCTGCATTAAATCTGTCTTGAGAACCTGTAGGGAAGAGGCTGTGCTCGGTCTCTGTGCTTGTAACTAGAGTGTATCATCTTTGAATCTTTAACTTCTCAGTTAGATTTTGGCCAAAGGCCAGAAATTAGGCCATAGGGCTTTGTTAGGCAAGAATTGGTAAGTAGTGCAGTTTCCTTTTGGATTAGTGGATGTGTGGCCTTTTCTTTTATGAGGCATTTTTTGTATGTGTTTCGACTGGTAAACAAGTTCTTGTCTGGCCTGTTAGAAGGCAGCAGTCTCAGGCATAGGTCAAGTGCAACTGCCACAGGGTATGAGGAATGCATTTCTTTGCTTTATCCTGTGACCCAAGATCTTGTTAAATGTTTTTATTTTCCCTATTACAGAGATCTAGCATTCTTGCCTCTAGAAAGAAAAAAATAGCTAAATCAACTCTATAGCATTTTTAATGCAGACTTAATGTAAGTGCAAATAAATGCAAGAAGCTGTAGTGGCTTCAGGCTACTTACAGCAAATAGAATTATCTTAACATAATGAATGTTTGTCTTTTGTTGATGTTTACCCAAAATGATATTAACAGTAAAAGGATGAAACAAAAATGCCTGTTCTCTTTATTGATAGTATTACATTGTTTGCAAGTATTTAATCTTCTTTATTGACATCAATATTTTTGCTTTTTAAAGTAAAAAGCCTATTTAATGTGGAAGCAAGTGCATCGATAAGTGAGACAAAAGCATTTCTAACTGGATTGCAAGGATTATCTATTAATAGTCGTGCTACTTTAGTTTGTTTTGGTGGTCCAAGTTAGTAGAACACAAGCTAGGTGGAAGGGTATTAGTTCACAAAATTGAAAATAGTTCACTATGATTATTTAGTATTATCTTTAGATAACAGATGTGTAAGAGACATTGCTCCTATTTATTTAAAGGCTGGGTTTCTGTGCATTGGTTTTCATGTTAATTGGAAAGGAGATCCAGTGAAAGTGAGTGAGAAGTTGGTTGTCCTGCTAGTAAAACCTAAGAACTAATCTGTTCCTGCTGCAAGCTTTTTTCCCCTAGTGTGTTTGTAAATCAGCCTTTGAAGAACTGTTCTCTGGTAGTCTTGAATGTCTTCATGTAAGTCATAGATTACCTTGACTGACAAAGCTGTATTCCTAATATACATGGCAGGGGTGGTCTTGCTGTACAAGTACAGAAGTGGCTTTGGAAGTGCAATTAGCTCCTATGTTTTGTCATATCATATGTTGGCAACATTGCAGAAGGCATGTTTACAGTAGGATCCTGCATCTCCTACGTTTGAATACTGGAAAACTGCTCTGGACTACTTTGAGAACAGAGGTTCATCCTGTGGTATCTGTTAATGTTGGCCTCTTACTGAGGCAAACTGAGCTTCTTTTTCTAGCCACTAGTATGAGAATATGAGTGACTGTTATTATCTTTCGTAACAATAAAATTTATGGTTTGTGCTTTAATTTTGACTGTGATTGCTTGATAAATAATAGTTTCTGGAAAGAAAAGCACTTTGTAAACATCAAGGGCACTGGCTAAAGGTAGTACCAAGCTAATCTAGGAAGAAATGTAGCTTTATTGAAAACTTGTTCTCTCTTCCTTTGCATGCTAGGTGTCTTAGAAAATGCGTTTCTTTAAGATCATAGCTGCACTTGAGTGTGTGTAGATGGGACAGTGTTTAGAGCTGTCCCATAAGAAGCCTCTAAGCATGCATGCTTATGTAGTGAGTAGTAAGCAAGCAGCACAAATTTGGTGGTAGGTGTACATCATTCTTATCGTTAGAGCTTGCCTAGTTTTATGGTGCACTTCTGTAAATAGTAATGAAAAAATCATACTTCAGCAAGATGCTTTTCTTTCAGACAAGTTGTGGGGGCTTCAGGCCACAATATTCTCTCTGTTGTGGGATTTGGTGTACTTCTTTGCTATTAGCCTTGAGATTAAGGCTTGAAGTCATTCTTGAAATGAATTAATGCTTTAGTACCTTGCTGGATTTCTTACAAGAGAAGTCAACAACTTGGAAGACTGAGTTATTCAAACTAGAAAACTTCTATAAGCTGCAGTAAATTATTTTTTCTTTAAATTTGAAACTTACTGGTTGCTGTAAGACTTATCTGAAACAAAAGACTGCTAGCGGATGGGACCAAATACCTTTACTACTAGTCAAAGGATGCCTCACAAAACAGAAGGTAGCATAACCTGGCTGTTTTTTCAGGCTCTCATTTTGCTCTGGAAAAAACACTTGGAATTTCCTTTCTTCCCTTCACCTTTTGAAAAGGAAGTATTTGAAGTCATTTTTTTCGGAGAGGGGAATATAGGAAGGTATCCTTTAGAGGGTTACTAGATTGTGATGAATCTCAGATTTACTGATTTTAATATATGTTTAAATAAACAGAATAGATATGTAAAAAGCTGAGTCCTCTGTAGATCTTATGGCAGGATGGACTTCGGTGCACAATAATGAAATCAAAATTGTTATACTTTTTGCCATTAAAATTCCATCAGTTAGCTGCCAATTCCATCCGTGAATTAGCTGACTCATCACTAATCTCATCAAGATTAAGAGACCTTAATCTTACTCAAACAACATTTTAGCCCAGAGTAAGAGGCTGGAAATTGATTTTTTTTCTTGTTTGTACTGCATGTGTTTGTATACATGTGTTTACTATTTCCTGATATACGGCATGCTATCAGCAGCTTGGAGATGATCTGATAAAGACTGAAAATTCTCTTACTGAATTATTTGAGGTTACATTCTCAAATACTAAATTATTCGAAGTCTCCCTAGCTGCTGAGCTGCTCTGAGAATTAATTCCCTTCCCAGTCTATGGTAGGGAACCTGAATCTGTGATTATACAATCTAGGGAAATATATTTAAAAGAGAACCTACAGCTACTATTTCATTATTAACAAATGCCTGTTAGAAGAATAGTTTTCATGACCCTGCAGGCAGTTCTATGCACATCTGCCAATGTTTGCCATCATGAAAGAGTAAAACTGGTACTCAATTCAAGTTTTACTTCAGGACTCTTTTGAACAGGTGCTTTATATAAACCTTAAAAGCATGAATACTGGAGGAGGGCAAAGAGCAGGTTTCTAAACTTAAACAACATCAAACTATGAACAATAAACAGAAATTGGTTATGCCTTAACTCTTGGCTGGAAAATACTCTTAAATGCAAGTGATAGTAGCAGTTACTACCCTGCTTCCTACCTGCATTTGTAAAGTTGATTTCCTAACTAGGAAAACAGAGCTTGAACTAGTGGGGTTTGATACAACAGTACAATTATCTTAAATAATTTGAATACACTGTGTGAGAAACTGATGCTACAGTAGCTAATTTTTAATATTCACCCATTCTATTCTCGAAACAGCAGCCTCAGACAGAAGGGAGTAGATGCTACCCCCACCAATCTGTTTGGAGTTGACATGCTAAAGCTTTGTAACATCTTAGAATGAAATAGCAGTTAAACTAATATTGGGTGGGATGATGAGGTGTAATGAGCGGAGAACTTGTCAGTTCATCCCAACAAAAATCCCATGAATTTTGGTGATACCAAATCCATTTTGAAATTATTCAAATGTGGGCTTTCTAACTTAATGTTTAAATAAAATGTCCTATTTCTGCTGTAAGGTACTAAGAATTCAAATAGTTATATAACAAATATAATTTATGTCTAAATATAACTGTAAAGAAGTACATTCCAGACTTGAGAAATCATTAGCTGCTACAAGACTTGAGTAATTGCTAATTAGTGTGGTTTGTGGCCAGTACTCATGGAGTCACTAGAGTAGGAACAAATGCACTTAAACCAGTTGTGGTGTTTGGTTTCTGGCTTTTAGTCCTTCTTATTGGCTTGCCAGAAACCTGTCCGATGTATTGTCTGGCTTTCCATACTGAAGTACAAAGAATGAAGAGATATTTGCTTTTTGCAAGTTATTAATTGGGTGAAATTTGGTTTTTTAACAACTTGCAGGATTCTGAGCTCTGCTTGTGGCTGTGGGCATTGTGCTGGTTTCCAGTGCTGTGCTGCATTTCTCTTTGCCTGTCCCACTGACTGTGCTCAGGGAAGGTGCCTTGCTGGCCACCACCTGGTAGATACACAGTCAAGTAGTCACTTTGTGTGGAATGAAGGTGCTACAGCTGTTCAGCACATAGTGAAGTGACCATGTATTTGAGGGTGTGGGCAGAGGAGTGGCTGGAAATCTGAACTCTAACAGTGTTAAGCAGCTTAAACTTATCTACAGAGTAGTCTTCTTAGAGGAGCACAAATCTCTTACTCCCTGCAGAAGGTAAAACTCTCCATTTTTTAGTAAGGAATTTAAAGAACAACTGTATGCAGAGGAAAAGCGGATACAATACTATCTACTCATGGATTCATTTGTGTAGGGAATAGATAATGTTCTCAAACATTGTTCTCAGATGTTTTCCTCATGCATTATGCAACATGCTTCCCTAATGAAAGCAGGATAAGAGCACCTAAAATGTTGAGCTACCTTCCTCTCCTGAGGAAAAAGCACTTACTTGTAGCTAGCAGTGTCTTCCATGGTCTCCTGTCATTATGTTGCTCATAATTATTTGATATCCCCTACGTGATTATCTCTTGCCAGCCTTAGTGGTGCCAGTTGTCAGGTCATGTCTGATTTTCTGCTCCATGCAGCTTTGGGTTCATGAAAGAGATGGGCTTGATATACCCCTCATATGTGGAGTCTGGCTTTGCACAGGCATGAACAGAACTAAACCCCCAAGCTGATGGTGTAATGTTAGTGTGCTGGTAGCTTCAGAAAGACTGAACTGGCCAAGGTGCAGTTGGTACTTAACAGCCAGTGGTGATTCCTGTCTTCTTTCCTTGCTAATGTGGTCTGGCTTTCTCAGAGTACACAGCTGTCCTAGCATAACTCTACTCCCTTGCTAAAAATAGCAGATGCACCACTCAAGTAGGCCTGTGGCCCCAGGGAACTATTCTACAGATCTAATACTTTGCTGGCATGGTTGCTTCTGATATAGTTCAAAAAGCCAAATCCTTACCTCCTCCTATGACTGTCTTCTGAGGTTTTAAGTTTTCTATTCCCTATCCAAAAAGCAAGCAAATAGTTTAGAGTGGGGCAGTGGGGGAAGAAGGGAAGACAGACTGCCAGGGAGGAAGGACCCTGGAAAACTGTTCTTAGTGCTTGATAGTGATATATGTGGCCCATAAATAGGATTACTAGGCATGGTTATCCAAGGTGCATCTGACATAAGTACATGTGACTCTAAAGAGAGACACATACTCATGGGGTTACTACAGGTGAAAAGCAAATGAAAACTACTATTTCCTTTCTTAAAGGAGAGGGGGTTTTATTAGCTGAAGTGATAGCTGAAATAGTTTTTAACCTTTTCATTTGACAGCCAAAATGCTATTAACCTTGCTCATAGGCAAGGGAAAGTAAATTAAAAATAATCCTTAGAGACCCATTCATCTCTGCAGGTATAATGACCTGTAACCTCACAGATACCATCTCTGTAAGAACAGAACTTGAGTTCTACTGTATCTTTGTATTAGGATTACACTTGAGAAATTGTGCTTTGAAACCTACTGGGGAGGGGTGTGTGTCAAAAGTTGAGGAACTGGGCAGGTCATTTTTTCAAGTGCTGAAACACAATGCTGAATTTCCCTTTTTTTTTTTTTTGGTTGAAACGTATTAGAATGTTTCAGTGAAAGCCACAGCTGTCTCTTTGTGCATGGGTATACGCAGACACCTACTGCACACTTGCCTCCTGTGAATCCAATGCAGAGCAGTTTGAAAGTGCAAACATATATTTCACAGATTACCATGAGGATCACTTTAATCAGCTTTGAGACCTGCTAATGCTGTAGAGATCTTTGAAGGACTACCGCTGTTTTCATCTCCATGCAGCCAGTGCAAGAAGGAACGAACATCATGTCTCTGTGCCATCGCTGGAAGAGATGCTTCTCTCTAGGTAACTGTACAATGGGCAGCTGCTTTTGTTGTGCATTACACGGAACTGGGGGTGGACAGAATTAAGAACAACAGCTTTGGGAACACTTTAGAGCAAAAGGTCACTATGTATTCAGTAAATCTTTCTAATCTAGTGTTGGCTAGAAGCCAGCATTACAGGCCTCTGGGCTTTTAGTAGAAGACAACAGATAGCTTTAAATAATAAGCATGTAAATGGAAAAACATTTATTTTTCTTGTTTAAATTGGTCTCTTAGAAATCAAGTTCAGCTGTGCTTGCAGCTGATATGCTTAAAGCTGTTGGTAAATTGTTGCAGAGCAGATGCATTACAGAAAGGAAAAAAGCACTTGGGTGTCAGAATGCTAATAGAATTATGATGTGCCAAGGATATTTTTAGCTTCAACCAATATTAATACAGGGAAACAGGCCTCAAAGGTGGGAGGAGAGAAGGCTGTAACTGCTTTCTTCTAAGGATTAGCTGTGACTGTCAGTTGTGCTAAGGAGATTTCTGATGGCTGTTTTTGAAATATTCCACTAATCACGTAACAGATACATGTACCTGATAGTTATGTATATGGCCCAAAATGGGATTACTAGTCATGGTTATCCAAGGTGTATCTGACAAAAGTACTAGAATTTCAGGATCTTCCTTGAGCAGTGGGATTACTGACAGGAGAGATGCTTATTTTTGTTTGAAGTGTAAGAGTCCAATTTAGCTGTAGCTTCTGCCACCTCATGTTCACTTTTTAAAAACTATTTTAACAATCAAATCTGATGCATTGAAGGAACTGCAATTAATGAGACTGGAAGAAGGGAGTAGAATTACTGTTTTACATTGTTAAATGCAATGGTTTCAGTGTTTTAATTTTTTTCCTTTGTATAGAAAGATTTTTTTTTTTGAGCTGAAAATTCAAAATAAACTTAAAGACACTGTTGCTTTTATTTCAGAGGCTCAAAGTGCATGCAGAATGAACACAATGTGTTTTTACATGTTTGCCCAATTCATCTGCATTTGCCCTGTTGCCTTGTCCATAAAAATGCTTCTAAGTTATGTTAAATGAGTAGCACTAAATCCAGTACCCTCCACACTGTTTCAAAT
Source organism: Neopelma chrysocephalum (assembly GCF_003984885.1). NCBI lineage: Eukaryota > Metazoa > Chordata > Aves > Passeriformes > Pipridae > Neopelma > Neopelma chrysocephalum. The sequence continues at coordinate 5,613,113 of NW_020897702.1, forward strand.
GCTGAAGACTTGTTCAGTGTTTTCTAATGTGTGCATGTGTTTTGAACTCAATTAACAGCTGGTAGGCCATGCTAATCCAGGAATTAAAAAAAAAAAAATTGTGAAAAGAGCAGTGAAATGTTGACATGTGACATTACCAACAGGTGAGCAGAAACATTGTTCTCCAGAGTCTTAAAACCATGTAATCCCAAACACAGAACATAGAAGCAGTGCCTGGTATATTGACTTCTCACTGAACCAATGCCTCCATTACCTCCTTCAAAGCTGCCTTAGTGCTGCTTCTTGTGGGGCTTGTTCAAGACATATGCTGTTTGTTGGAAGAAAATTGATGACACATTTCTTTTAGGATGCCTTGGTGTTGTTATAGTATTTGCTAAGTTGTTGGAAACCTGGAGCATATGGAACTCATAGGCAGCTTTCAGAGCTGAATCTGAGTTTGAGAAGTCTGAACAGCTTTGAGAAAACCTATTGCACATGAAGTGTTGGAATTTAAACTTGGGGGTTTCAGTGACATCTTGGGAGGTTCCTTGAGCTTACTGGATCTGTAGTACTTCTTGCCTATTTAAAATTCTGGTGTTGAACAGTAGCTGCTAAAGCTGAGTATTCAACTTTGTGCCAGGCTATTAGATCTAATTCATGTGCTGCCTGAAATTTATTTTTTCAAGCCTCAGACGTATCATTGGTTCTTATAAATCAGACACATGTTGTGGATACCAAAAAAAACCTGCTTGAAGTCCAAGTTATGGTGACAAACTCCTAGCAAATACACAAGTGAGTTTGGAGAACAGAAGGAAAGAGTAGAATAGGAGTGAAGCTTCTAGCAACACTATTTTTGTTCAATGCAATATGGGAACTTAAAACTAACAACAAGCCAACAACAAGTTTTAACTAGTGTCAATTATTAGTGCCCCTAATGTTTTTGTAAACTTAGTTTAGAAGCTGGGGCAGGGGAAGAAGGAATTATCGTTTTTACTTACTAGTGATTCAGGTTCAACCTCGGAATTTAGCTGACAGCTGTGGCTATGAAGCTTGAGATAGAATAAGAATAGATCATGTGCAGTGTTATTAGCTCAGCATTATCAGCAGAAGCTGCTTGTTTTTGACATTAAGTGAGAAGGTACAAAATTACTTGGGAGATGAAGAAGAGCTATTTTAGGCCAAGTGCTATTCCTCTTGTGGTCTCACCAAGGCTGCATGTGAGGATTGTTAGAGGGAATAGAAACATCAGACCTTTATTTTGTCATTCCAAGATGCAAAAGAAATGAACCAAGGAGACCTTAATACATACCACAGGCAGCCCTAGGCACCTTTGCTTTCCCCTACCTGAGTATTCTGCCAACTCATTTTTGCTTTGAAAAATGTGACTGTCTGCTGTTCATACAGAGGGAAGTGAATTTTATTGGATGGACCTGCTTCTTATGCCTTGCCTCACTAAGAGTTCTGTCCTGTCTCTTGAAATACACAATATTTTGCATGACAGTGCCTCTGAATCTTCTCTATATACAGTTTCTGCTAAATTGTAAACCCCTGAGGCAGCATAATTCTGGCTGCTGCTGTTTAGTTCTCTGAAGTGTCTCTAGCGTTCTGCTAGAAATCTGTTTTGTTTGTGACAACATTTAGCTGCTTCATTCAAATGAACTTGAGCGTATGGATCAAAATCCAGGCTCCAGCTGTCTCTGGCGTGCAATTCCATTTTCAATTGGAGGCTGCTCCTCAAAACAAGCAGTGTTTTGTGCCTTGAATTTCTTAGAGTTAAGAACTTTCTAGTTAGTAATTTAAGATTATTCAGAAAGACCATTTTCAGTGTTGTCAAATTCAGTTTAAATCTGGGATAAACAGAGCATGCACAAAGCATGTACTATTCCTTTTTAGGCTTAACATTAACATTAACAGGGCCAAGCAAATGTTCTCCTAATTTCTTTAGTCTCAACAGTTGCTTTTGTATCAGCTAAGGCTACAAGAAGTTTGTCATAAATGTGTGCAGTTCTAGTTAAGTGAGAGCTACTGATGCTGTGGGTCTGTTAACACAATTGATCAATCAACTATGACCTACTGATCCATCTATACTATGAGTATCTCTGTGTCTATTATAACACTGCAGTTCTTCTGTAGTTACATGATACTGGTGAATTGGTCTTCCTTGGACCGACGAGTACATCCAAGCTTTTCTTTTGGCTTAGCTGAGTTCCATTTTTATAGCAGCAGTCTTTGCAGTGATCCCTGAAGTGCACTGTTAGGTGTTTGCGCTATAGGATATTTAGCACTTTTATGTTCCGGAGGACTGGATTAATGCTTCTCTTAAGGACTGACACTTGTAAACTGCAATGTAGCAATCCAGGCTTCAAAGTAAGCAAGTCCAAATTAGAAGCTACTCACCTGTCTTGTGTTGTTGACTGACTAAATGAAATTATCCCCCAAATTGGTCTCAGAGTAGGCTGACAAGTGATCTCTTTCTAACATGACAGCTTCTCTTACAGAGAGAATCTTGATAGAAACTCTTTCTGCGTGGCAGCTTCTCTTAGTAGTTACTTACTCTTACAGGTAACTACTCTTGTGTAGCGTGCACGTGGCACTGCCTTTATATAATAAAGAAATCATGGCACGCTCTCTGTGAGGTGGCAAACAAAGAGCTTTATTCAAACAGCGCGCGGTCCTTTATACCTTGATCCCACGTGACTCTTAACCAATAGGAGGGTCTGGCTCTGCGCATGTCCCCTAGCTTCGGTGCCTACCTGTTGCACCTCGGGACATGTTCCCTACACTCTTGAGTTTTAAGAAACTTGTGAAATCCATGAGCATTATCACATTTGCTAACTTCCATCAATACCCTTCTTAGTATTGTTAATAATGGCCAGTCTTCGTGAACGAAGATTTGGGGAAAGGTCTTTTTACCTTTCCAGCCTGCGCAATGGATTTTTTAAGTGAGACACAGCCTGCGCTGAACTGAGCCCACCCTTTAATCCTAAGGTTCATCTGCCGGGGCCAAGCAAGCTTGGACAATGGCAGTGAAGTCCTCAGGACGTAGGTTTGTTTAGAGTGATCTTCTCATAGATGGATGGCCTCACAGGGCTAACGGGCTCCATCTGCCCGGGGGACTGGCTGGGATTCGAACCTGGGTCGCAGAGGTGAGAGTCCTGCATGCTAACCACTAGGCCACCAGGGGTCCCCTTAGTATTGTTAATTTTGGTAATATACACACATTGCATAGTTATAAAGAGAAAAAGAGCTAAGTTACAGACTTGTGTCTGTTTAATTTTCTTTACAATTTCTGTGTTAACTTGATGGATGACAACTTCCTCCTTGCATCCTGGAATCCAGAAAATAAGGTTTGTTTGCCCAGTTGTCTCCTGTTGTGCTTCTGAAGATTCATTTACTGTAATATCCTTTTGGGGCTACTGTCTTCAACTGAGACATCTTCATCCGATTCTTGCTTTGTTTATCGGTCTATATCTTGCACAGAAAATAATTCTGTGAAAATAAACTTACAAGACTGATTTCCTTCTGTGCATTTCTAAAAGATCTTCTATAAAGGTATGGATGACTTTCCATGTTCTGATTTGAACAGGGAAGTTATCTGAGAGCTTTAAGTCTCCTTGTCCCAAGTTTGATTTGTAGTAGGGCTGTCCACAGCAATCTTGAGTTGCTTTAGCTGAAGACAAGTTTTTTTTTTGCTTTAGCTGTTGACAGACACAAATTCAGGTTAACTTTTAAGAATAAATTCTAGTGTGAAGAATTCCAACTTGATATTGTTTTGCTCACTTAGTATCCTCATAGTTTTTCTGGAATATGCAACTGCTTAAAAAACCCCAAACAAAACCAAACCCCTGAAAACCCAAACTAGCAATTACAGGCAATTGGAGAATGTACCCATGAGTTACAGAGTCAGAACTGAGTTCACTTCCAGCTTTTCTGTTTTATATTGTCTCTAGTCTGTAAGAAAAACAGTACCTTCCCTGGGACTGTACATGATGCTGCTGATGTGTCTTCCTGCAGAGGGGCTTGGTCTGGCTGAGTAGTCACTTAGATATCTGCAGTAGCATTTCAGATACTAACTGTACTGATTTGTTGTCCACTTTATTAATGTTGCATGGTGGCAAGCATTTCAGCCTCTTAGTGTACGAGCCCCATTGTAGGGTTCCTACTGCCTGGAATGACAGATATGAAGGGATAGCTTTTGCGTCCAGCATCACAAACATTTCCTGACGATACTCTGAAGGTTGGGTACATGTGTTCTCATGCATTGTGTATGTTGTAGCTAACAACTGCCTTCTGTCACTAGAATTTGTCATGGCTTCCTTGTTATCCTAGACTGAAGCCCTGAATGTTAGTATTCAAGTCTAAAAGACTTTAACTGCTTATGCTTAGCACTCATGTTAGCAGAACTGACACCATTATGTTTTTAGGTAACTCTTTACCATCTAAGCTGATTAGACACTACTAGATCAGAAACTTAGTATTAGTGAAGTCCCAGGTGAAAATATAAAGTACTTTGCTCCTTTGTCCCAGTCAACTTTTCCATTACTGTGAAAATCTTACACTTGTTACTATCATGTATAAAAGATTGTTTTTAGTAAACAGAAGTTCTGGTTGGCCTCAAACCACAAGGAACTGTCTTGGGAAAGGTGAGGAAAGTTTTATAACTGCCTATTAAAATTGACAAGATTGTTCATATTTTCATGATCACAGTTAATTGGATACCAAACTTCTTAACTGTACCTGCTGAAAGCTTTAAGTTCCTGGAAGATACGTTTTAGTAACATCCATGGTGCTTTTACAGAGAAATGAGAGATGTCTTGCAGCTGTGGTATTAACTTCCAGGCTGTTGCTATTATGAACCCTGGTTATCTGCATGCAGGTGATCTAAAGACATCTTACTTTGCAGGACTTATCTATGATGAAGGAAGCATGTTTAAAAGTACTTTTGATAATAGAAGAGCTAGAAAATAAAAGCTTCACTGCGAATTCTTCCAGAACTTCCTTTCTTCAGACATGAGTATGTCAGAATGTTTGCCTACAATTTTACACCATGGAACACTGTAGAAGTTTTCTAAATTCTTAAAAATTAAAGCCATAACATTGTCAGGTTTTTTCGCGTGAACTGGTTGTAACTTAAGGTTTAGATATTCCAGTCCTAGTGGGAACAAAGCTTTCCCAGAGGACCTGGTGGCCAAATTCATGCCCTGCATCTTCTGTTGAGAGCATGCTGTGCTCTATCTCTTTGAACTCCTGCCTTATGCACTTTTAGATTAACTTTCAAGTGCATTTCTGTTGAACAGTGAAGGCAGATAATGAAATAGTGTAAGTTAATGAAATAGTGTAAGAAAGAATGGTTTCAGGTAAAACCAACTCACTCAGCCAAGCTTCAAAGTCACTGTTCATATATTAACTTGTTGATAATTCTCAACTGCAGAACTCCTCATTTGATGTCCTCTTTGGTATTCAGTTTGTGACAGAAATCCCGTGAAAAAAAATGTTATCCCAGGAAAGTAATGGTGTTACCAAAGCTAGGTGGCTTGTTAAGAACTAACTTTGTATTTCAGTGCAGAGAAAACTTGTCTGCCACCTCCCTAAATATGGCTCTTACCTTCTCAAGTGTTCACTTTGCTAACTCTTTTTTTGAGGCTTAACCTGTAACAAAAATGCCATGTGTTCAGTAAATGACAGAGTTTGGAGGCTTGTGGTGAGACTCTCTTTTGCTCTGAGGAAAGCAGTCTTTCTTATGTCTCTTTATTCAAAACTTACTACAGTTGGGGGCATACTGAGGACTCTCTACTTTGACTTGTGATTGTATAAGCTTAGAATTGCAGAGTTCTCACAGTGAGAAAGGACCTCTGGAGACTGAGACCAACTCTGCTCTAGTGGGGGCAGCTTCTTTAGCTCAGTGTCCTTTCTTGTACAAGATCCTACTCCTGCAAAGAGTGTGCAGAATCAGTATGATGATTCCTGGCTGTAAACGCTCTTAATGTTGCTTTAGGTTCTAAATGACACGAAGAAGCCTGTTTGGTGAACTTCACATGTACAAACCTGCTGTCTCTCAAAGCTTGTGGTTCTGCTGTCATGGTGAGGGGCTTAATTGCTCTATTATTGCTCTTTCTTAAAAATGGAACCTGTGTTAGAGCAATTAAGCACATCACCAAGCTAGAAGTAGTAACTAGCTGGCTAATCTTCTTAAGAGAAAAGTGATAATTTCAGCATGAGTTCTCTTGTGACTTCTGACAGTTGGCAAGCATCCCAAAGAACTCATCTTTAAAAACATTACAGAATTCACAACACTTTACTTATTAATTGTACAGAAGCTATGATTATTACTGAGCAGACATTGAGGAGACAGATACACATGGAAAGTGTCATCTTTGCAGGCCTAGTAAGAGTTATTAAGCCATAATTCATTGCTTTTCAAGTGATAATAAATGCCATGTGAATTTGTCAGGGCATCAAGTCTGATTTCTCTTATGATGAGAGAAAGCTATAAAATCTCCTTATTTTTGCCAAGCTTTAATCCTATCTTTTTTTAGAAAATAAATTTGTTAAATAGTGTGAACTAAGAGCCTTGAAGAAATGAATGGGCTTTATAAAAGGGAGTTTATAACTCAAGTCTCACTCATTGAACTTTTAAAGCACAGTGTGACACAGTATTACCTGCACTAAGTGTCTTATGCCTCAGAATTGAAGCAAGGTATATTGGACAATGCTGAAACTCTGCAAGGATCTAAGTAGTTGAGTTACTATCCCTGAAGATGTTTAAACAACATGTAAAAGTGGTGCTTCAGGACATGGTTTAGTGGTGGACTTGTCAGTGCTGAGTTTATGGTTGGACTTGATGATCCTAAAGGTCTTTTCCAACCTAAACAATTCTATGATACAGACTTAAGATCAATGTAGTTAAACATCCAAAATTTGATGTAGCTAAGCATGTGAAATGAAGAGGCTGTAAAGGACAACAGTCTACTATTAATATTACTACTAATTAAAGCATGAATAGTTTTATACAAGATAAATTGCATAGCAGAGTTGCAAATCCATGGGTAAATAACAGAAAATATGCAGGTCTTGTGGCAGAGACACCTTTCCAGAGTGGAAAGTTGGTGTGCCCTAAAATGAAGTCAATGAGTCTAATTCCTGTGGATTAGGGAAGTAAACACTACTATGAATAAAAACTGCTGAGACTTCAGTTTTAAGTTCTACCACTGTAGAAGGTGGTCAAGTCTGCTTTATTTATCCATAGCTTCTCTGAAACAAGGAGCAGAGCCGAAGTTGCTTTTGCATGGCTGAAGTGATTGTCTGCATGTGGTCAGGTGTCCTTGAAGGGGATGCTTTCTGAAGGTGGTGTAACCCCTGGGACTGCTGCCCACCAGAACCCCCCAGAAGCTCAGAGCTCCTTAACTTTTGTAAGTGCAGGGAAAGGAAAGCATCTACAGCCAGTAGTAAAGGTCGCTGTCTGCAGGCTTTTTGGTGTGATCTGCTTAGTAACAGGGGAGGGAGGTGAAAGGCATTCCTGATGGGCAGGATTACTGGATAATCTTCCAAAATGAGCCTTATTCCACTAAGAGTTGAAGCAGCTGATTTGAGCCACTTTGAGAAACAAAAACCTTTTTGCAGCTGTTTCTACACACAAGTCTGCTTTGAAAATATTTCAGTGCATTCAAAGAGTAAGGCAAATTGTCCTTGCGGCACCTGTCTTGGAGAAAGTAGCCAAGAGCATAGTGTGTTAAGCAAACCTAAATAACTCTGAACTTTATCAGCTGTATTGACTCAGTTAATCCTTAAAGTTGTGGGACAGCTTCATAATACTTTGAGGAGAGGAGAACTAGTCATCAGGATAACTTCAAGCATCAGAGGGATATATGAAAAACAAAACAAATAAGATCTTTGGAAAAAAGCAGCAATTTTTACAGCATGTTTTTCTGGAATAATTGTGCTTCTGTTTTGGAGCCTGACTAGGAAAACAGATGAAAGCTTCCTTGCACTTAATGCTCTTAAGAGTGTTGTTTGATCTCCTTTGCAGTTACGCAACATGGAATCAATGGGAAAGGACAACAAGTATCCTGTAGTGCTCTTAGTTCTGTTTTTTTTGAAGGGGAGAATACTCAGCAAGGTTGAGCTGTTGTGGCAAGCTTCTTTAGGCTGAATAACCTAATATAGTATCATAATGGCATTGGCTTGCATAGTGTATAGTCTTCATATTTCACTTTCTGAATTGATGTCCTTTTTCACAATACAAAAATGATCTGGTTGGCATATTTTTGCTCTCTGAATTAGTTTCAACTGAAATGAGTTATCAATTAATTAGGCTTGTACTTAGAAGTCAGCTTAATGTCTCCAAAGTATGAATTCACAGTGTGCAACGCTTGCCTCTGGCAAGTTAAAAGCACATCAGTGTGTTAATTACATTACCTTTATTGGCCGGCTGCTAGCACCACAAAGTTTGTGCGCTTGACTGTATCCTACTATGAATGGGTAACGTTGCCCTCCAGTGGCTGACAGCTAGAGGATATAGAGCATGTTTGCACTAGCACTAAAGAATCAATCGCTGGGAAAGTCTGGGATGAGTAGGGTGTTAGCTTAAAACTACATTGTGTTTAAATGGGACAAGTTTTCACACGGTACTAGTACTTAAGTGCTCAATATATTAAGGCTGTGTAGGATGGAAGGTTTTCTCTCAAGCTTTAGTTAAGGAGGACGTAATTTCAGGGGGCTCTCCTATTCATTGCAAGACTCCTTTTTAGCTACTGTCTGATCAGATAAGGTTCTTCTGCAGTATGATCTTGAATTTATACAGAAATCAGAAATAGATTTGGCTTTCCAGCAGTTGCTTCTGAATGTTAACCTTTGAATGAACTTTTCAAATAACCCTAACATAACACCTTTAATAGATTATTACAAAACAAGTAGTCTTACTCTTCTCTAGAGCCACCTCTGCTAGCTTGTAAATCTATGGCTTATTGAATAAACTGATATTCTTATCTAATATATTTACAGCTCAAGTAAGTCAAACTATCTCCGTGACTTAGAATGGAAGGGGAAAGCAATAAACCTGTCTCCACAACGTTGCTAATGTTTTGAGGCTTGACATAGGAAGTAGCTAGCTCCTTTCCCTCATGTTTTTCCCATTCCTTTTATGCAAAGCTAAACAATGCTTATAGAACTCAATTCACTCCAGAGCAGCTGGAGATGAAAATAAGCCGAAGAAGCCTCAAGTCGAAGCTTTGAAGCTGTAAATGTAAAGCAAGACAGTCTTTTTCTCATTTCAGTCTAAAACTGAGCCTTGTCTTTTGAGTACGGACTCCCCAGCCAGCCCCGGCCGTGGCCACCCCGTACGGTGCGGGCGGAAGGCCGCTCGGTGCCGCCGCGGGGGCCTGGGCGAGGTCTGGCGGGGATGCGCCGCTCCCTGAGCGCGGGTCCGGGCTCGGCCGCCCGGGATGCGCTGCGCGCGGGCAGGCAGCGCCAAGGAGCGGAACGGACCGGGAGCCCCGCGGCGGTGCGGTGGGTGCTGGCTGCCCCGCCCCCCCGCTTCCCCTTCGCCGGAGCCTACAAGGCTGGAAGGCGGGGGATACCAGGCGCAGGAGAGCCGCCCGCCGGCTCCCGGCGGGAGCGGGGCTGGCACTGGCCCAGGCGGGCGCGGGGGCGGTGCTGCCGGGGCGGGGCGCGGCCCATCCCCGCGGGGCGGGGGGGCGCGGGCCCCGCGCTGTCCCTGCTGCCAGCTGCCTGCGACGGCCACGCCGCCCCCTGCCCGCTCGGCCATTATTTACCAGCCGCCGCCGCCGTGGTAAACACCGGGCAGGGTGCGCTTGCCGCCGCTCACCGCCCACCCGCGGCCCTTCCCCGCGGCGCCGTGCGGCCCCACCGGCCGCGGCCCCGGGAGCTGCCGGCCCGGCCCGGCCCCGGTGGGTGCGGCCCCTCGCTGACCGCCTCCTCTCCGCGCTCTCCCTGCAGGACCGGTCTGTTCAACATCGGGCTATAAGAAGGCGGATGATGAGATGTCCGGAGCCACGTCCGCGGCGGATCTGGACGAGGCACCAGCCCGCACCATTTACTTGAACCAGCCTCAGCAGAGCAAGTTCCGCGACAACTGGGTCAGGTACAGAGCGGTCCCCGCTTCTCCCCTTTCAGGCGGCAACCCGCACACCCCGCAGCCGTGGGCAGGGAGGGCTTTGGTCCCTCTCCTCCCGACCCTGCCCACACCAGGTTTCAGCACAGTAAAATGCGTCTCTGCCGGAGCAGGCGGGTTTGTTTGGTACGGGGGGCACCAGGGTCTGGCCACTGCACGAGGGAATCCAGCGGCAGCAAGGGAATGAGGTGCTGGAGTTAACGGTAGTGAGAGTAGGGAGCTGATGGAGCTGCATGGGTAAGATGCATGAAAAGATCTGCACTTAAGGAAAGCCACTGAATTTCGAAATAACAGGACCTACTCAAGTATTCCTGTGTGCAAGGGCTAACCCGTGGAAATTTAGTGGGAGTTTTGGATAGAATCCACTATGTAAACTCCATAAAGCGCTCTCTTAAAAAGTTGCATTCAGTTGAAAGAACAAGTAGACTAAGCATAAAAAAAATTGTATAGAATAGCAAGGAAGAAAAGAAAAATATGTCTAACAGGATGAGAATGACTACAGAAACTATAATCTGGTATCCCCATGCATAAAAGGCTGTGGTCCACTTGTGTTCTTTAATTGAAGACCAGAGATAATTTTCTTTGGTGTTTGGAGTCTTTCATTGTAGGTGTGTGTGTTTAAGACTTATGCTGATATGGTTAATGCCATGTTACTGCAGTTTGGAAACACAAATAACATGCAATGAAACATGGAGTATGAAGATGTGTAACATCAGCAAGTTGTGGTGGCTGTGCTCGCCACACTTGCCTGGGGTTAGCTGGGTTAGCTAGATGAACAGATGGCTCCTGCCGTGAATAAGGAGGAGCATTGTTTATCATCTGTTTGTTAGTGCAGATGTTTGGGTTATTGTTCATAGGATACTTTACACAATGAGTACCTCTATGAAAAGAGAAATTTTATATCCTGCTGAAGTGATGATTTCCATTAACTGTTCTATTGTGTGCATTATCAACAGTTAATTCTAAGAATATTCTCTATGCTTGTGTTCTGGCCAGCACAGCAACTTATTTATACTTAGTTTTCTCATTAACTTTGACTTGCTGTATAGTCTTCTGGGAAAGCCTATGGTTTAGGAGCCGTTAAAATGACAGATTTTCTCAGTGTCTTCCTTATCCTACATAAGTAGCAATACTGGATGTTGAACGTTTTCTTTCACTGCTTTATTTTCACTTTACTAATTCAGAAATTACTTTGACCATTTCCTGCGGATAGACTACATGTGCTTTTCCTGACTTACAGAGGGGAAAAGCAGGGAATAGAGGGTTGACAGAATCTGTACTTTAGGTTTTCCAGAAGGGATTCTGTTCTGATTTGGCTAAATCTTATGGAAAAGTAGCATGTGACTCTGCTACCAAGAACTTCTTCCTGACAGTGCTATTACCAGAGAGCAGTTGTGCCTTACTTGCTGGCTGGGAGCCATCCCCTGATAGCTGTACAAGCTTCTCAATACCTTTTTGCATCTTTGCTTCATGACAGGCAGTTTGAGTCATGAGGACTATTTGTGTGTGAGGGATAGGACAAAACACAGGTACTGTAATGGCAAAGTAGACATGTTTTCATTACCTGATTAGGAATCTTAGCTCCTTAGTGTCACTTGGAAATCAAGTTAATTTTATAGTAATTTCCTGCTGCTTAGTAAGAAAGCTTTGATCTCTGACTTCTGAAAGGGTGACAGGCATTGCCTGTGCTCCTTCCATCCTCTGGATTAGCTTTCTTCCCTCAGGCCAGTGGGACTGAAGGCAAAGGTGACTTGAGCTGGTAATATCTGAGTAAGGGGCCCTTGTGTGGAGTGTGAATGGTTGTTTATTTACTGACCTAAGTATATTGGAGTTGCTCTTGAGGAGCTGCAGTTCTGTGTTACCTTCAGACTTTCTTACTTACTATGTTCAGCTTCAGAAACTCATTCAGCACTGGATTTCTCTGGACTGTTGGATTTGCAGATGTATTGTCTCCATAGGAAGCATTAGTGTACCACAGAGCAAGGTGCTGTGTAAGCAGGTAAACACCTCTGTGTGAAGGCTTATGGTAAATTAAACTGAATAAGAGGATAAAACAGCTTGTTTTAAATTATGTGAGTTGTGACTGTCATATTTTTGATAGTCATTATTCTCTGAATAACGGTGGGAATTTGTGAATGTTCATAGAAAGTTTTCCAAATTAAGGGTAGTGTGAAATACCTTGCTCAAAACAAAGCAAAATACAGCAAGCAATAGAGGTGCAGACTGTGAAGTAAGGTAGGCTAGTGATATGGCTGTTTGTGTAAGATGAACTTTTGGGTAGAGAGGCACTGTTAAAAGTGAATTCCAGTGTTTGTGGGAGCAAAAAGACAAAGTGATAAGTACCAATATTTTTTAATTTTGGACAAGTTAAGAAATATGGATAATTCCCTACTACCACTTCTAAATAGTATATGGTGATATTGCAGAAGTTAAGTGGATGGCAAGATGGCATTAACGCTTCCAGAAGTCTCGAAGTGTAAGGATGTAGAAGGAAGAAGTGTTTTTTCTTACCCAGGTTTTCTGGCATAAATGAGATTATGAGGACTTGTAGAGAAATGACTAATTCTTTTTATGTTCTTGGAACTTTGTCACAATCTACTTCAAAACATAGTACTGTGTGTTGTAGGCTGGATTTAGCTTGGCCATTGACATGCACGTGTATATGGCTGTCAGTATTCTTTATTATACTGCAGCAGCACTTCTCCCTTCTGTAGGAACGCCTCTTCTGCCTGTGTATGTGTTACTCTTTAGACCTTTTAATAAAAAGTAACTTATGTTTTGTTTTCAGCTGAAGCATTTTAGAAGCTTTGAAATATGTAAAATGAACAAATGTAATGGCTTTGTTCAATGCAGCTGTGCTTGTGGTATTAAGTATGTTTGTTTTTATGAAAGCTAACTAGTACCTATTTTAACATGTTCAATTTACATGTGTCTGTTTAATCAGAGCATTTCTGTACTTTAAGTTCAGTAAGAAATGAAACATTTATGTTGGGAAAATTCCCAGACACTCTGTACACAGCTGTGTGCCACTTACTGTGACATTTGTGTTCTGGAGCAATCCCTATGCTTACTGAAGCCCTACTTCCTGAGAAGTGGCTGGACATTGCCTGCTGATGGAAAGTAGGGAGTAAGTTTTTTGTTGTCCTTTGTTTCTCGCAATGACCTCTGCCTTTGCTTTATTAAACTGCCTTTATCTTGACATGTGAGTTTTTTCCATCTTATTTTCTCCACTTGGCCTGCTGAGGAAAGGAGTGATAGAATAGATCAGGGAGCACCAAGTGTCAAGCCGAGGTCAACCCACCACAAGTTCAGAAACAAGGTTCTCTATTGCCTTGTAAAACCAGAGGAGTACAGATGGGGTGTGATGAAAGGGGCTTGAATGTTGTGTCAGTACCTCTGACATCCCTGAAGTAATGGCATGAATACTTTTCCAGATGTATATTTGGTGAAGATTGGATATTTTACCTAGAGTGAGCATGTTCTATAAATTTTGCTTTCATGTAAATACAGTTCCTGGATGTTGTTTAGTAATACAAGAATCTACTCTGACATCAGTGGCTTGTGCTGAATGTATAACAGAACTGAAACTTTCTTCTAGTGCATGCAGTAAAAATCTGGTTAAGTGATTTGAGCCCCTCACTTGTTGCGTATGTTAATACTGATGCAAAAGAAGTTGGACTTCTAGTTTATTGATCCAGGAAGAACATGTGTGCTGAGATAACTTTAAGAACATTGGAAATTGTCTCTGAATTTTCTAAGTACATTGGAATTGCTCTTGTAAATGTTGCTCTAGGTGATATTCTTCTACTCCAGGCCTGGTAGTGCATCCTGGTGCAAATCTGATTTGCATCTGAATCAGGACTCCAGCCTCAGTTTGTGACTTGAGTGAGAGGTTGGGGCAGGGCAGCATTCAGGAACGGCAAAATTTGACTTGTTTTTAGTGGATCTTGAATCTAAAAGTCTTGTTTGAAAGCTTCTTATCAAAACAGAATTTGGTGGCTTGATCTGTTAGGGAGGTCCCAAAAGTTACATTCTGATATCCTGAAAATTGAGTTCAGAAATTTTCTTCCATACAGGCAAAAGTTAAATTTTGTTAAAAACAGGTAACGATCAAAAAGCCTTTGGTGTTTACTTTTAAATTTTACGGGATCTTAAGACTCAAGTAAATGGGTGAGAAAAAATTTCTTGTCTCATAAGGCAGAAGCACTTCCACTGGGGAATTCAGCACTGAAGACTGTAGCAAGACTTCTAGTAGCATCATAAGTCCTGTATAAAACAGTCTTCTGTTTATGTGTAATCCCAGACTGTCCCATCCCTGTCTGCAGGAAGCTTGCTTGTGACAAAACTGTAGACACAATCTATATTCTTCCTTTATTCCGTGTGTTGCATTAAATGAAGAGAAGTGCATTGCTTTATTGACTTGTGAATAGGTACTGTAGAAGCCACTTGTGATTTAGAGGCGTTAATGCTTTTTGAATAAGCGGGGAGGTTCTTACTGTGCTTAATGAGTCCCTGCTGCTGAAATACAAGTTGCTGGTATCACTAGCCAATTAGTACTGACCCTTGTAACCCGAGTAGCCTTCACTATGATCTGTGGTTGAAAATGTGTATGCTAGTCCACATTTGCCTGCACTGCCTGAATTTATTTACACTTAGTGATATAGCCCAGTGTTCATCTTGCACTAAAATGTACCTGTGCTCTTTAGGTAAAACTGCCTCCACTTCTATTTATTCTTGGTAGAGTTCAGGCCCTGGCCGTTTATGTTACTGTGTTTGTATTACATTTGGAAATCTTTTCTGTTGTCATGTGAACAGACTGCTTACCTGACTGCAGAACAGCATTTTGAAATTCTTCAAAGAAGGGATGTATTATTGTATTCTGAATGGTACAAGTCTAGTCACGTGTTAAAATAATCCTCTAACTCTTTTCAGTTCTAGGTAGATACTGTTCTTAACTGAAAAAAAAATAGTGTTACATACTCTTGTAAATAAGCTAAAACTTGTTTCCTGCAGTGCAGCTGTTGCTGATATTGGAATCTATCACAATGAAAAAGTCTTGAGTACAGCTATAGAATGATTCTTTTAGCCATTGAAACTCACTAAAAGTAATTGGTGTTGTATGCCTGTTGTGTTTCCGGATTGTATCGATATATTTGAAGTTGCTGCATTTTTGGTCTTAGTGGGCTGCGCCTATGGCCTGAACCCCTCGACAGTTAAATTGTTGAATTTTGCATAGATGAAATGTCTGGATGAAAAAAATCTCAGATGTGGGAGTTCTAGTGCCCTTCCACCTGCTGCATGCTGAGTTCTCTGGTCTCTTGAAATTGTTTTGGATTTTTTTGGCATGATAAAGTTCATAAATCAGCAGTAGCAACACAGCAGGGGATTTAAACTGGGTACCCTTCTTCCTCTTCTTAGATAAAGTCACCATTTAAGTGACTTTCAGACTCTGGAGCCAAAGCTTAAATTGAGTCTGACTTCATACAAACAAAACTGTTTTCCCACATATTTGTTGACTAAATACTGGCCCGTATTCAGTAGTGAGTTTTTTCTCCTGTGACTCCGCTTTTTTAATGTATTCCTCCACTGTTGGTGATCTCCATCCAGAGAAATAGGTGAACATGAAGAGACTAAATGTTTTTGGTGATTGTCTGTGAGGTTTGAGTAAGGGTGGAGTCAAAGCAGGTGTGTTTCAGGACTTAGAGGTGGCAAGTATAATAAATCACAGTCAAGTCTGTGCTACAGACTTCAGTGACTACTAGTGGTCTGCAGAGAAAGGTAGGAAAGCAAGACGTTCTCTTAAGTGGACCTAAATAGAGCTTAAGGACTTCAATAACTGCATTCCACGTAGTTTCTCTGGATCGTGAAGATAATCACATTGCTCTGAGGACTGACTAAATATTAATCTCTTCTACCAGCCCTCTACTTGTCACTAAAATAAAATCTGATTAAATTGTGGTGTTAAAAATGGCATTAAACCCTGAAGTTAGCACTGGCTTTTAGTCAGCTAGCTACCTTATGTAACTTGTTTGATATTTTTTTCAGACATCTTCACACGTTTATGCTGTGTGTTTAAGTGAAGGCTATCTTCTGTTTGCATAGTAACTAAATGTGGTACTAAACTGACTTCATTAGACAGTAGTATTTCGAGGTTAACTGTTCTGGTCAGCTCTATTTTTGAGTTGTATTTGCCAGCAGGGCTACTGAAAAGCAAGGGTGTATTTCTGTAGTAGTGACCTGACAAGTATGCTGAAATAGTATCATGCCTTCAGAGCTTTTGGTACTGTTTCTAAACAGTCTTTAATGTATTTGTTACTGAAAAATAGCCAGGAATCTGGTCCCACTCCTGTAGGGATTTCATGAATAGAGAGTAAATGGAAAGGCCTTTTCTATTTGTATGCCTTAGGAAAAGCCTCCAGGGTACAGGATTTGGAAGCAAAAGTGAGACTGCTTCCATTAAATGTGACCACGCAGTCATGGTTTCTAGGTTAAACTGAGTGTAAGCAGTTGTGGTAGTGCCTGCTCTGTATTAAAACTGCCATGAGCATTACTGTAGGAGGCTTTTCTAGTGGAAGTAGTACTTACTTGGGTGACATCAATTACATTGGTTGTTGCAGTCACAGTGCTGTGCTTTGTATTGTTAACTAGAAAGGTGTTGGTAACACCACCAGTATTTTGGCTACTGCTGAGCAGCGCTGGCATAGCCTCCAGCACTGTCTCTCAACATTTCTTCCTTCCCCCATCCAGGGCAAGATCCTGGGAGGGAACACAAGTAGGCCAGCTGACCCAAACTAACCAAAGGGATATTCCATACCATATGATGTCAGCTCAGGTATAAAAGCCAAGGAAAGGAGGAGGAAGGGGGGGCATTCATTGCTTGCAATGTCTGCCTCCCGAGAAACTGCTATGCGCGCTGAAACCCTGCTTCCCAGGAAGTGGCCAGACATTGCTGCTGATGGGAAGAATAGAATAAACCTTGTTATTTTCCTCTTTGCTTGTGCACATGCAAACTTTCGCTTTTGCTTTAGTAAACTGCCTTACCTTAACCCATGAGTGTTTTCCTTCTTATTCTCTCTCCCCTGTCCGGATGGGAAGGGGAGTGATAGAGCGGCTTGGTGGGCACCTGGCATCCAGCCAACATCAACCCGTCACAACAATACATGAACTTATATATATATAAGATGTCTTAGCAATTATGGAGAAACTGTAGGGGAGTGCAGGGAAAGATGGGAACAAAACAGGCACTTGATCTATGGACAGTGGTCATTCCAGAGCTGGATGACAGATACTCTAATGTGCACTCTAAAGAACTCTTGGTTCTTTGTCTTGCTCTGTCAAGCTTTAAGCAATATGTCTTGTAGTATTCAAGTAGTTGCACTTTTTACTGTGCTAGAGCAAGTTTTGCTCCTTTCACACTCCTCTGTTCTGACCTGAGCTCAGAGTCTGTCTGAAATTGTCTGGGGTACTGAAGCACCGCATACCCTTTTCTTAGCTGACAGAAGTGTACAGGACATAAACAGAGCAGTGAAACCTTTGCTGGCTGAAGTCTTCCTCTGTAAGAACTATAGGCTTGAGGATTCATCTGACAAAACCCTTCAATTGAATTGGAGGCTGCATTGGTTCAGGCAGAAATTGCTTTTTGTTATAAAAGCTGACACTGTTTTCTTAGTGTCAGTCAACCAATAATCATTTCATAGGCATATCAGTAGTTGCTTCTTATAAGCCTTCATGATATTTTCTTTGGGAAATTTGTAAACAGTTGATTTTTATGTCTCTTTAGCAAATTTCATTATGAAAATACATTGCCTTCTGTATGGGCAAGGAGGTAGATTACCTTTCACTGTCAGGCACCTGTGAAGAGCTTTGATCATAGCACTTGGATTTAGAGCAACCTCCTCAGTATTCTGCATGGCAGCATTGTTTGTTAGTGAGATGTTCCTATGAATGGGCTTTCTCTGTACTCAGTGTAGTAACTGAATGTTGTTTATTCTGTTAATATCGCTTGAAATGTGTAAAGCTGCTGCTATGCCTCCTGCAGCAATGGTCACTGCCTGGAGGTAGCTTGTGTCATACTGCTTCTGAGAGCTGTAGCAGAACCTCACATGCTGATGTCAGACTTGCTGTTAAGTGTCATGTGCCTGGCAGGACCTTAGCATGCACACACCATTGTGCTGAAGACAGTATTTGAGCTCTTAATTCAAGCAGATCATCTTGGATTTTCTGGATGTTGGGTTGCTCTTTTTTCTTCCTCCTCTGTTACAGGGCATCTGATCTTTTGTACATGTTAATGGAAACAAAGCCTGTTTGGTGAGAGAAGAGTTCAAGTCTGTAACATGCACTTTAGTTACCCAGCCCCTTTGCTGTGGTTCAGATGTCTGTGCCAGGCTTTCTTAGTAAGTGTTCCTGCAAATTGTATTAAAGTCACCAACACCAAGCAGTATTCATTCTTAAGCTCTGGAGAGTATTTCAAGTATGTGAACTGTGGCACGAGTAGCTATGGGTGAATACTGCCTAGGAAAAGAGTTTGCTGTACTTATCACCCCTGGAAATGGGACCACATGTGTCTCAAGGAGGTTCTGTTTTCTTAGTCATCATTATCCTGAAGGTGAAGTTCATCTCAAGAGTTGCCATTCTAAAGGAAGGGTTGGAAGTGCTTTAGATGGCTGACTGTGAAAATGCAGAGCTGTATTCAGCTGCACATTGCCAGCACACATACGTGTCTCAAGGACATAACTGCTCTGGTTCGATTACTGACAAACTTTTCCTCTTCAGGGATTATTCAGTAAAGTAAAACTTGACTTTATAAAATGTTTTTGAGATGCAGGGAAAATGGCAACAATGAAAGTGATTGTGCAAAAATTGCATATGAAAAAATGGAGGAAGTATACTGGAAAACTACTACTGAGTTCTCAGTGCACTTTTTGCTGCTTTTCATTTGAGTGTTATTAAAATAACTAAGTAATACTTAAGTAATATGGTAGTAGGTTTAAGTATGTGAATGACACCAACTTTTTCCAAATTATATAGTGATTACTTTGAGAAAAATCTCTGCACTGGCCTAAAAAGAGTGGGGCAAGACTCTTTCAGCTGTACTCATGTGTATCCAAACTCATTTGTTTAACAGGATTTGGTACTGTTCCTCCCGACTTGCCCAGTGGTGTAACTTGAAGCTTGACTTACACAGATTAGGTTGCAGGTATAGAGGAGATGTCTCTTCTAATGTTTGTACACCTGTTTAAATGTTAAATTTGTTTGGTTAAGCAAGGTTTGCATAGTTAACAGCTGTTGCTTCAGGAAACACCAGTTTGTTGTTTGCTTTCCTCTGTTGCTCCCCTCACCTTTCCCTGCCACAGCCTGTTCTGTGAACTGCAGACCTTGTATTCTTGTATTTGGGTACCAGCCACTTTGAAGACAAGATGACTCTGATTGGGGGCTAGCCTGTGCAGATATTTATCTTTAGTGACCAAAACTCTGTTATGAGTGAGCTGATTGATTGATTTATTTTTTTTTTTTTTTTAAGCTGTAGATTTTAATTTTCCTGAGCTTTGATTATTCTGAAGTCATCTACAATGCATCTATCTGTTAGGAGGGAGCACAAAGCTTTTTTTAAGAATTTTTTAAATTTTTAAAGCTTTTTTAAGAATTGTGTTTGTCCTTTTAAGTACTGTTCTTCAGAGCTAAATCAATTGAATGCTCCTGCCCAGCTTAGACTATTAGTTAGCTTTTGGTAGGAAGTTTTCTTTTGAATGATATGTGCCTGCTTTTTATACATACACATGGTTACTGTATGGTAACAGTGGAACATACCCATCTGTAATTAGAGTTGTATATATTTTCTGTAGTCATCTGTCATGTTACTTAAGCAACAGAAAACATGGAGTGACTTAGTAGGTACAAAACTTTGAAAAGAACCTTATTGTGTTGGCATTAACACAACTGTTAGAGTAAGAATTGTGTTTGGACCAGCTAACCATGAAGTTGGTAAGTGGTAGAACGTTCTTAATAAATGTTGCAGCTTGGTTGCAGTCAGAAAAATTTTTCCTTTAGTTTAGTCACAGCAATCTGATATCCAGTGGAATACTCTTCTGATATAATGTCTGCCAATGCTTGATTTTTTTTCATTAGTACTGCTTGGGCCATTCACTTTTAGGTCTAAACTGTTAACTTGATTAACCCATATTTTTAAGTCACAAGGTAATGCTGAGATGTGTTTAATTATGTCCTATATTAAAGGAAGGTTATTACACATGAGACAAAAAATACTTACAGTTGGAAGAAATTAAAAAGTACTTCAGGGAAGTAACGTCATTTATATAACTGGACTATGTTACATGCTTTAAGCCTGGATGCATGATTTCACTCAGTTGACTTAGTTAATAGGATCTATGTTGAAGTCCAGCCACCTGAAATTTCTGTAAAATATCATGCTGGATATTTGATTATACGTATAATACATGGTTCTGCTGAGTGGTTGTAGCAATACGAAGTCTGTAGGCTGTAGTGATAGAAATGCTGTCATGTTTCCTTTTAGAAGACATCCAGTTAAAGTAATATCTGATTTCCATGAAGTATAGTAGGGATTTGTAGTTGCTTGAAGAAAAAACTAAGTGATAGATGCATCTTAACTGTTTGGTTTTTAGTTGATCTTGATTTTTTTTTTTTTCACTTGCCCCACCGATTCTGCTTGTATCTCATTACTGCTTGATTTTGGAAGATGCAGCAGTGTCTCATTAGATGGCTCGGAGTTGGGGATGGGAAAGATAAGAGGAAAAGGAAAATGGTTAAAGAACATAAGTTGTCTTGGAAAATGTAGTTCTCTGACCTCTAACCTTGTACATACAAATAAGAGAACCCCACTGAACTTAGCTGCTTGTGGGTTGTAGTAAGAGCTTTATGCATAGCAATCCATTGTGAAAGGCAGATCCTGTAGCTAAAGCATTTGATTATACTAGTCCTTCATGATTTCTGAATAGTAATGCTGTGGATGCTGGTTGACCTGGAAGGTTTATTGGTGGTAGAGAAAGGACCAGGCATAATGGAAAGGTGCTCTTGGCACTTCTAGGAAGCTTCAGTAAAACAGCAACTGGGAAACAATTTCTCTTTTTTTCTTGAAGAGAGTAACTTAATGATCCTTGTTCCTTGGAAACCAAAACCAAACACAAACAAAAAAAAACCCAAAAAACCCAAAATCTGAAACCAAGACAACCAAACAAAATAATACCTCAAAACTCCTGTCACTGGCTGTCTGGCCTTTGCAAGGCATACGGAGCTGCAGGTGCTCTGTTGTTAAAACTCCAACTCATGCTGATGCCCAGTAGTTATAGTGGGGGAATGTTCAGTGCTAACTGGATGGGGAAAAGTAAGGTAGAGTTGTGCTTTCTGCTCTAAAAATATTTTTTTCCTTGTGTAATGGAACGTTATATGCTACTGGATAGACTTGGTCACTTGCACAGCTCAGACAGGTTCTGCAGTATGGTGAGTTTCCTTGCACTGTCTCGAAAAGGTATGTAGAGAAATGGGTTGTAAGTAATGTGTTCAGAGAGTGAGGACTTTGTAAGATCAAGAATCTTAATCTCTTTTAGGTTTGTTTTGGTAACTTGACAGCATGGGTGGCTTACTTTAATTTGAAAATGGAATGGTTAAATCGTCATGTTGTCTTGGAGACTTTTTTTCTGAAGTTGTATTCATGCCCATTGTGGATTTGATGTGAAGATTACAAGAAATTACATATGACATAGATGATTAAGTCTAGTGTAGTATGTTTTTGTTTTAAGGTAGAAGAAATAGTAGTTATGTTTTAGTGTTACATATATATGTTTGTTACAATATTTATATATGTAAAATATAGGGGAAAAAAACCCAGAAAAAATTAATCTGAAAAAGTGTGTATTGTTCTGGAGGATTATTTGTAGCTGAGTGTAGAGTGGTTCTGAACTAGGAAGTGAGGCGTTTTAAAAATGGCACTGTAGAATTTCTCTCGTATTTGACTTTGTCTCCTCCAACACTTAAATTCCATGTTTTGATGAAGGCTAAGTACCTGATCAAGTGCTTGTAACTGAGATGAATGATTGCCTGTTCATGGTGCTGATGTTTGTATAGATTGTAAATTCTCTGTTAGTTCATCTGATAATAGAGGCATTAGTGATGAAAGCGGGACTATCAGCCTTTTGGGTTGGTGATAGCTCTTTTGTTTCATACAACTCTTTATCATAACACAAACAATGTATTTCCTCTGTGTTCTAAATATGCCTTTACTTTGTTATCTTTGAATTACTTTCTAACACTGGCTTTTACAAGACTACTTCCAGCTTTTTAGTCATGATCTGTGATATTCTGATGAAGTACTAAGATGAAAATTTTCTAACCTGCAGCACAGCCAAGTACAGTGTGGTGACATTTCTACCTCGATTCCTGTATGAGCAGATAAGAAAAGCTGCAAATGCATTCTTCCTCTTCATTGCCTTATTGCAGGTATTGTTTTATTGCTTTGTCTTGTTTATAAATTGAAATGGTAAGGCAATACAAGTTATTTCAGTTATTATGCTTAACTGCAAATAAATTCTTAAATATATTTTAATAGTCATATTAATTAGGTATGTGTTAGATAATTGAAATTGGAAGACAATTTAGATACTCTTTTCGAAGTAGTTTGTAAAGTCAAGCTCCTTTTTTTCTTATGAAGTAAAACATGTCATAAAACATGGTGACCATAGTGAGAAAAGAATGTGTGAATTCTTGTGAAACTGCTGTTTAGATAGTTCAGGTTATCCCTACTTCCATCTGAATTGCATCATTTGAATGCTTTTCTTGTGAAGAGAAGAGAAATAGAATAAAAGGCAGGTTACAGCAACTGTATCTTGTAACTTTATGGTATCCTTTCTTCAAACCTACTGAGACCGTAGGCTAGTTTGCCCACTGAAATTGGGTGACAGTCAGGCACAAATCAGAAAGCTCTGTGTTCTCTCTTCTGAGAGCTTTACATAAAATTCTAATTTACTGGAAATTAATTTTAAATACAAATATAAAATGGGTATCTCTTTTCCCTTTGTTCACAGCAAATTCCAGATGTCTCTCCAACAGGAAGGTATACCACCTTGGTGCCATTGCTATTTATTTTAACAGTTGCTGGCATCAAAGAAATCATAGAAGACTATGTGAGTATGGTTATGGGGAAGGCTGTGCTAATGTTCAAAAAAAAAAGCTATAAAATGCCATAAAGCCATGCATCTCTGTAGTCTTGAGTCATTGCTTAACAGCAGCAAAAGATCCTTTTGACTTTCGAAGCTCTAAACTTGACTAGAATTTCTGTAGCCCACTGAGATAAATAAGTATTTTCATTACACATGATGAAAAAGAAAACAGTAGAAATCAGGATGCTTGTTTTTACCTCTTCAAACTTGCTTGTTCATGCTTTTATTAGAAAGACACTGAGTGTGTGATGCTGGAGTCCTGACAAATATGTAGCCTTTTTAGATGGTCTGGAAAATGCGGGCAGGGAGGAAGCAAGCAACCTGAGCACAGAGCATCCAGTTTTGGGGAAATCTGCACTAACATGCTTGGATACCATTTATCAGAAAAAATGCTTTCTGCTTGCAAAGTACTGATAAATAAAATTATTTAGGTGTCAGTCTAAACAACAGCACATAGAATGTGTAGTACAACTGCTATCTAA
This sequence comes from Neopelma chrysocephalum, assembly GCF_003984885.1. Classification (NCBI taxonomy): domain Eukaryota; kingdom Metazoa; phylum Chordata; class Aves; order Passeriformes; family Pipridae; genus Neopelma; species Neopelma chrysocephalum. Next base: position 5,636,893 of record NW_020897702.1, read on the forward strand.
GTATAGTGCTCCTTATTGTTCCTTTTTTCTTCCAAAAAACTAGTTTGAGACATACTTTTTTGGCATTGATACAGGTTTGAACCTGACTTCCAATGTGGGTACTCTCAGTTTGAAGTTACATTATACTGTTTTATAAGCCACTAGATTTGGATGATCTGTGTGGCTTAAAAAAACCCCAAACAACAAAAAAACAAAACCAAAAGCAAACCAATAAAAAAAGTATAAAGGCAAAAATGACCCAGTGTATCATCTTGCAGTTTGTCTTGTTTTAGCTCTAATGGTTTTGGAATTTGTAATGAAGTGTAATGAGGTGTAATAAATGTTTTGTTTCCTTGCAGAAAAGGCATAAGGCAGACAGTGCAGTGAATAAAAAGAAAACAGTAGGTAAGACTAAACACTCTTTAAATATTTAAAGTGCAAATAGTGAATACTTACTTTTGAACAATTCTGTTGTTTTAACAATGATAGTGGGAAATGCATGTCTTGTGGACTTGGTAGTTACCTTTATTTTAGGATATGTTAGGATTTTGCTTTGCAGAATGTTTTAGACTGATGATTGTCTGACACTTAAAGGTGAGGCATTGGGGGGATTGTTAGAATTTATAAGTTCATGTAATGTCAAGGTTGTCCAAAGGTATATAGTTCTCAGGTCCTCTGAGAAAATCAAGCAATTTTCTTCTCTGCCAGACTCCATCCTTCCCCCCCCCAAAAAAAAGCCAACAAGCCCCCGAAACACTACAAGTTGGTGTCTAAAGAATTCTAAGTCATTTTTGTAAGTTCTGCTGTCCATAAAACATAAGAAGTCTGGGAATTTTGTAGCTTTGCTTTCCTGAAGCGTCACTGAAATAAATTTTAACACTGATATCTTCTGAATGCCTGTGAGTATCCCTAACGTATTAACGCTCATTGGCACTCTGTACCTGAAGACATCACTTTGATTTTCTGCATCTCCCTTAACCGAAAACCTGTACAGAAAATAGGTAGAGCTTATCAATGGCCACCCTGTGATCGGCCCATGCCATAGGGCAGGTCCATGTTCCCACGCTGGACAGCTTCTCTTCTGTTCCTTTGTGCAGATGTGCAGGTGAAACAGGAACACAGGGATTTGAACTCTGAGTAGAGCCCCTTCCTCCCAAACACATATACGTGAAGTATCAAAAAGATAGAGCAACACTTCAGGGAACATGGGGAAGTGAACAACCTGCTAACTCTATGCTTCAGTAGTCCTGCAAACATTATGTCCGTTACTCTAAGTGAATTTGGTGCTTGAAAATTTGGGTTGGTCATTAAGTTTGTATCTTCATCAAAAAGCATTGCTTTACCAGTTCTCCGAGGTAATCTCTCTAAAAGAGTCTCTACAAGGTGTTTCAAGTGCTGTATACACTTGAAACTTGTTTCAAACACTGTATTTATTAGTCATTGCAAATTGGCAATTAAGTTCGTGTAACATAACAGACCTTGTTAGAGGTAATAAGAAAGGTCCTTTCTAAGGTTACAGAGCCAGTTGTAATTCATTTGTAGCTAGAGAACATGTGATAACAAACACTTCAAGGGAAGTTTATCACAGTTACTGTGGAGAGACAACCTTAAGGAAGACAAGGTATTTTAATGGAGCTAGGTTGAACTTAGCACTTGAAAAATTATTTTAGTTCAGGGTTTTTTTTTTTACATTTGAATACTCAAAATAAATTTTCCATCTGATACTTAAAACAATATCCTTGTACTTCTTAAGAGGAAGGTTAAAGAGCTCATCCTTGAAACGTGTATTATCAGAATGAAAAGCTAATTTAGATTCAGAGTGGGTTTAAGATGAATTAAATTTAGGTTCTCTGTGTGCCTTTAGGTTCCTCTTATAGCCGAGTGATATCTAATCAATGCATTCAGTATAGAGAGCAGTTGAGCTCACTGAGAAGTAGACACCTGCTCTCTGCTTGACTGTGTCCTGAGCTCCACTGCCTGTAAAGGCCAGTTGCTTATTTCAGCAGCATTTATGTAGGATTTTCATTTATCTTCATGTTTGGTTTTTTAGAGCAGTGGTGTATCTTCAAAAGGCCTTTGCTGTATTAAATTTATCATGGAAAACATTGGTTTGCTTTGCAGAGTGGCTTCAGTATGTAGGAACTAAATTCACTTCGGAGCAAACTAAACTGAAAGTTCTGCTCTAGGTGAGCACTGTAAGTTTCCATTAGGAGATGGAGCCTGTTAGGCTCTGAGCCAGTGTTTCATATCTTTGGTGGCTTTACATGTTTGTATATGGAGATGGTGCTGAATCAAACCAGACTAGTTGTAATCCAGATGAAGCCCCTGAGCAGCACATTGCGTAGATGTAGAGGGCTCAGTAATAACTGTTCTGATGTATTGGTCCTCCCATTGTCAAATAACAGAACTAAGTCATGAGCATTTAAAGCTATATGGGGTGCACTTGAATGGTAGACACACACAGGGCTAGCAAACTGTGGCACAAGTCTGATGGGAGATGCTTGTCCTTCAGGAGCCGCACTTGAAATGACCCTACATGCCTTGGTGTGAGTGACAGCATTAAGTCATAGATCTGGAACATCAGTAGACTGGGTTTTAGTCTTAGAAAGTCTTAGATAGAAGGTTTATATTGAAACTCTTTTTGAGTTGGAACAGTCTTTTTAGGTACTTGTCCTTCATTACTTTAACCAGGTACCTTTTGACAATGAATAATTTATCAATTTTATCCTGTAAGTATTCTAGAGCAGACCTGTCCTTTCCTGTCCTTTGGAGTTAAGCACAATAGAAGGTGCAAAATTGCAACCCAAAAATTTCAATGTGAACTTCAACAGCTGGGATTTTCTTTCTGCTGAATTTGGTCGTTGGTTTTCAGCAGGGCTTTGAACCTGCTTGGCATTTAAGACTCAGACAAGGCATTTAAGACATGGGCAATTGGTAATGATAGTGAAGGTGAATGTATCAGAGTCAAAATATTATGAATAAAATGCCAGGAATAAGATGAGAAGTGAAAATTCTGTGGTAAATCATTCACAGATGATTCCTGATACTCATTGACAGTGGGCAGTAATGCCCTTTGTTTTAAGGAAGGTCACTTCCCACAAGAAACAATGCTGCCTGTCTGCAGGTTAGTGTGAAATGATGCCAAGAAGAAATCAGGCTGCCAACTGTTGTCTAGCAGGGGATAAAAATTATATAAATATGAAGGGTAGATTCTTCATCTTTCTTGGATTCATGTGCCTACAGCTGTGGACAAAAGTATTGTCTCAGCTTCTGAAAAGTACAGTTCTGATCTGTACGTTAGTTCCTATTCTGGTCAGTGTTTGCTGATATAGTTGTTTCGAGATTTGTCTGAACTGTGACCATTTATTCTATAATATAACTTTAAACTTTCTTTCCAGTTCTAAGAAATGGGATGTGGCAGAACATTATGTGGAAAGAGGTAAATAAAATCTGGGGATGGGAGGGAATAAAAGTAGCTGTTGAAGAATTACTCTTGCCAAAATGAATTTGGAGGCTTAGAATTAATGTACAGGATGTGAGAGTTCTCTGTCTCTTGGGATGGGGCCGGTGGGAGGGATCCATTCCCTTGCAGTAGTCAAAATCGCCCTGAGCAAGTCACCTGAGTACCCATCTTTAAAACCTAGTACTATGTTACAGTCAAATGCTAATGAACTGTTGTGGTTTTGCTTGTGTAGTTAATATGCAAACTGTAAAGAGTATTTTGTTTGTAGTCAACATCTAGAAGAGTAACTTTCACTGCAATAGTGTACCTCCCCTGCAAGTCTAAAAGAGTCTTACTTTGCTGCCTGTGCTAAAAGGTTCCCAGATTTTGAGACTAATTAGTAAGCTGCTTGTTCAAATAAGGAACACAAGTCCTGCTGCTACTGAGGCACTTGGGACCCGTGTTCTGTGAAGCCCTCTGCCAGGATCTGGTGAGCTTTGTCTCTAGAACTTGGAAGTTGCTGAAATGCCTTAGGATATATCGATCTAATTGTGGCTCTTAATGCCTTTAAAAGGATAAAATTAGCCCTCTTAGCTAATAGTTGAGGAGAAAGTGCCCGCTGTTAAAACCTCTGGGAAATTACATCAGTCTCAAGACACCTAAAAGCAATCCTGCTGAAGTGTTAGGCTATAGGAGAAACTAAAGATTGCCAGGGCTTGTGGTGGCTAGTGTTGGATCCTGTTCATGCTGTTCCATGTCCTATTTTTGTAGAGAAAAGATGGTGAATTGATCTTAAAGCTGAGCCTGGAATCTGTTTTTTTTAAATAGCCTTGAGCACTTCCTGAATTGACCTGTGACTGTATTTGCATATTGTCCAGGCCTGCATTTATTGTTGGGGAATAACAGTTCTGTGCTAACCACTTTGATCACTTTAAGGCAGACTTCTGATGGTTGGTTTTTTTTTTTTTGTGCTGAAATTGATAGGGAATTTATTTTCAGTGGGATCACAGTAAAACTAATGAATCTGCTTGTTCAAACATGCCATCTGTTTCAATTTGTAAAAATTAATGTCTTAGAAGTATTTTAAGCCCATTTCAGACTTGCAGCAGTGCATTGGCACCAAGCAGCCTGATGCTCATCAGGCAAACCTGTTTTACTGTTTTGAGAGTGCTACTTGCTTCTTTTTAGAATGAAAGTCCCATGCATGTGACTAATTAAAGGTGAAGTAAAGTCTTGGGCCTTCAGTATTCTAGAGTTCTGAACTCTGCATGTCTCATGTAACTATGTCAGGGAAGAACTGGATTATGTTATATATCTGTAGAGATGATACTACTTGCTAGTGGCTACTACAAGCAGTGCATCTATGGGGAATTAAGGGAAAATGATAGTGAGGATTGGGTGGGTATGAGTAGAGTATGAGTAGAAGAGTATGAGCAGAAGAAACTCTTGATACTTGAGGGAGGTGAAGTTTAAAAATGGATTTTGTTTCCCCTAGTGACAAAGTTTTCAGTATGTTAAATAAGGCTAAAGAAAAACCCTTAAATTTGGATAATGGCAGAATGAAAGAAAAAACTAAGTTTTATTAAATATAAGCCACAGAAGTTAACAATTGCAGTGAAAAGTACTCTGACTTTCAGAAGCACTGTCTCTAGCTGTTCTGTGCATGATGCTGTTCTTCTGACTGGGTGAAAGAAAATAACAAACTAACATTCCAGACAAGCAAACTGTTTGTTTTTCTTTTCCATGCTACTGTGCTCCTGACCACAGGTAGCAGTAGGCGATATTGTGAAGGTCACCAATGGGCAACATCTTCCAGCAGACATGATCATTATATCTACCAGGTATCCAGAATGGGTGTGGAAATGATGTGTCTGATGAACTGAGGTGCAGAGGACTTAAGTCTCTGTATTTGCTATTAATAAAACCAGACATCAGATGGCACTAATTCTACTCCACATCTAAAATCAAGTTTCAACAATGTCAAAACACTGCTTTAGTAGGCAATGATTCACGTATCATTGTAGATAGGCTCTTCGAAAAGAAGGCTTCTTCAAGACTTCACTTTGTGAATTACAGGTACATAATACTATGTATTGATGAGTTTGTTGGAAGACTGAAGGTTCTTTACACAAGCTTCATGCAGTCTGTGGCTCTATGGCCTCCTGAGAATCCCTCCACTTAATTAAGGAAGCTTAAGTTGTCTTCCAGTTAATTCCACTGAGTGTTCAGCACATTTTCCTTCCCCCCAGGAATGCTTTCTCTTTAAATTATAAATCTAAAAGGCTAGTGTTGTTGGCATCAAATAACAAAATACCTTTTTGACTTGTTTACCGCTTGTCTTGGATACAACGCACATATGGCCAATCTCTGACATGGTAGCAAATAGTTGCCTGTTGAGTCCTGCTTGGTTTGGTTTGAAATATGGGGCAACTTTTCATTCAGATATGCTGACAAATGAAGCTTGGTCTTAGAATATCCTGAATTGGAAGGCACCCACAAAAATCATAGAAATCCAACTCCAAGTCCTGGGTAGGACACACCAAGAATCACACCATGTGCCTGAGAGCATTGTTCAAATGCTTCTTGAACTCTGGCAGGGCTGGTGCTGTGGCCACTTCCCTGGGAAACCTGTTCCAGTGTCCATTCACCCTCTTCAGTGGGTGAAGAATGTTTCTGTAATAGCTAACCTAAATCTTCCCTGGCACAGATTCATGCTGTTGCCTTGGGTCTTGTCATTGGTCATCAGGGAGAAGAGATCAGTGCCTGCCCCTCTGCTTCCTCTTGTGGGGAAGTTGTAGACCATAGTGAGGTCTCCCTTCAATCTTTTCCTCTCCAGGCTGAGCAAGTCAGGTGTCCTCAGCTGCTCCTCATACAACTTTCCCTCAAGGCCCTTCACCATCTTTGTTGCCCTCCTTTGAACACTCTCTAATATCTTTATATCTTTCTTATGTTGTTGCATCCTGAACTGCACACAGGATTTGAGGTGTGGCTTCACCAGTGCAGAGCAGAACTGGACAATCACCTCCTTTTTACTGGCTGGTGATGCTTTGCCTGATGCCCCCCCCAGGCACAGTTGGCCCTCACGGCTGCCAGGGCACTGCTGACTCATGGTTAACTTGTTATTGACCAGGACTCCGGGGTCCCTTTCCGTGGCACTGCTTGCCAGTGTCTCATTCCCCAGTCTGTGCATACATCCAGGGTTGCTCTGTCCCAGGTGTAGAATCTGGCACTTACCTTTGTTAAACTTCATATGGTTGGTGGTTGCCCAGCCTCCTAATTTGTCTAGATCTCTTTGTTCCTAAAAGCATTTGAGTGGTACTTGGCTTCTGATCTAGATTCTGTGTTGTGTAGAACAACTTCAAGCCAAATCAAGACCATAGCCTGCTTAGACAGATGAAGTTTAAACATAAGACAATATCACACAATATTGTGATGGTAATAGCAGACAGTAGCACAGTGCCTGTTCTTAAACATGTTTCTAATAGATGAGTCTTATGACACCTTGCTGTTCTCCATAATTTTCTCCTGTCTGTGTGCTTTTCAACAGTGACTGTAGGTTGCTCTAGTCTGTAGGTTACAGTTCTCTTACCTAACCCAACTTTTAAAGGAACTTGTTTTTCAAGCTTCTCTATTTTCTGCTCCATTCTTCTTGTCTATACTGTTTCTGAGAAGTTTCATTTTTTTCAAAGCTATATGTACAAGCTCAGTCTTCTTAAATTGTCACATGATGAAGGATAGAGACATCTTCATTCCATGGTATACAGTATTGTATTTTTTTAAAACACCAAACTTCAAATAAGCAGTTGTCAACCTTAATATGCAGTGAAGCTAAACTTCAACATCAATAGTTTTCTATTTCAGCAATGAGGAATATTCTACTTAAGAAATTCTTTAATACGTTACACTAAAAAACCCTTCTGATATATTTCTTGTGTGGGTCAGCTTTTTGTTCTACATTAGTCTACTATTCTGTTCCGCTAACCTGCTGTCATTAATAACTGCATAATAATTAGAGAATTTAACCCAAGGCATGTTTATTTGGGAGAAGCTTTGCTTGATATAAATAGCAATTTCTATGGCAATGCTGCTTTACAATTGATATTATTCTCATGATTCCTTTAAATGACAGTACTAAGTGTCCTCAGTTCACCAGAAAGCTCTGCATGCTCTGAAGGATTTGAGTCTTATGCTTGTGTGTTGATCTTCTGTGTCTGAGCTGATTGTCAGAGGTGAAACAAACAATTGTTTTTATCTTGACTCTTTTTCCACATAGGAAAAAAGGTGACATCAAATGAATTTTATGTAAAGAATAAATTTACATGAAGGAAAAAACCATTTGAATCCGAACGCAACTTTGTATGGAAACAATTCCACATTTCTGTAGAAGTGAGAGGAACTGTATTGCAAAAGGTCTACCTCCTGACCTAAGCACGTCAGTTGTAGTAGATAAGGTGTTTGGCAGAGGTAAAATTGGAATCAAGCTGGACTTCATCAATATCTTTCTTGGGTTCAGACTCAGGTTGCCCATATAGGAGGAGACAAAGAACAGACTCTAACCGTACTTTTTTAAAAGAAAAATATGGAGAGAATAATCTAGTTTCTTACTGTGTTACAAATGTACCTATCCATTTCTTAATTATTTTTGTCCTAAGGAGCCTTTATTACTGACTCTTCTGCTGATTGAGTACTTTTGGTGTTAAAGCAGTTTGTTGCTTTAAAAGAAAACTAGTAATGTATCAAGAATATGGGAAGTGATATGCTGAAAAGCACTTGTTTGAATCCAGATGGGAAACTGATATTCCTTAGCAGCCTGAGAAGACAATTGGCAGAAAAATAGTTTTGGTGATTCCATACAAAATTTTTAAATCTTGAGTGGTATGTCAGGAAAAGAACTGGTAGAAGTACCCTTCCTTATCAAAGGTGCTACTCATGCAGAGCCCCTTCATGTTAGATGTAGATAAGAGCTTAACTAATGGAAAATTCAGCTCTTTGAGGAATATTTGTGCTGCTATCATTAAGGGCAGAAACATCTTTGGAAGATGCAGATCACAGCCCTCAATCTTATACTCAATGAACCTTTTTCTGATGCACAAAAAAAAAGCTGTTTTAGCACTGACTTCAGATGAACCTCCAGAAGCCCCTCAACTTTAAGGTGACCTTGCAGACATGGTCTTTTGTGTGTTCAACTCACTGACAGAATTTAATAGCAGAGAGCATTACCCTCTTCATCCCAATATATCCCTTTTTATAGTGTTCAATACTTGATATTTTGTCCATAGTTCTTGCAATCTGAAACAATTTTATGGATTGCAATTCAAAATAATCCACTTCAGGCATCTAAGTTTATCATGACTTGTTAAATTCTTACTAACCCTCTGATTTAGACTTGTCTTTCTCTGTACTTTGGTGTATTACCCTGTTCCTATCCAAAGACATCTCTGTTAAAATATGTACTTTCAGCTGACTCTTTCATGGTTGGATACCACCAATATGGTTTTCTACCTTATGCAGTGTATTGGAAAAGTCTCTTGTGAATTATATTAGTACAAAAGCAGTATACAAAAAGTACTGAGTTTTAATATTGAAAATTTTATGCTCCTTCCAGTGAACCACAAGCCATGTGCTATATTGAAACAGCTAACCTCGATGGGGAGACGAACCTTAAAATACGACAGGTAAAACAAATTGAATTTTATCTTTGATTTTTTCATTTAGGTATTTAATATTAGCTATGAAGCATCATCTACCATAACTGACAACAGTACAAGTACTTTTTTTTGTTAAAAAGGGATCTCTTTTCAGGTGGCTGTAAGCTGCCTTTTCAACCGATACAAACCCAAGCAACAGCGCATCATATACAAGTGTACAGAAACTAATCTGGAGCAAGTATTTTAAGCCCTCAAAGACAAACAGACCTCTATTTTGCCAAAGGTCCAGTAAGTGGGATTTAAGTCCTGTACATAAAAAAGAATATCAACAGTGCTTGTGATGAGAGGTGCAGTTTCTTCTGTCACAAGTGCCATTCTAGGAGCATTATGCAGAGGCAGAAGCTGAGAAGGACCTTTTATATGTTTAAGTTAATTTATCTCTTTGCAGTAAGTAAGAATGTATTTGGATCTTTTTAATTTGATTATAATCAACACTGTTGATTATAGTGTTTAGAAATAGTTAAGAATCTTCTTTTTTTATTAAAAAAATTAGATTCAGATTTTGAAACACAGATTATTTGTTTTTAAAAATCTGTATATTTGCTATCTCTTTCCTGCATTTGTAGAAATGTGATTTACTGTTGCAGTTCTGCCTAAAAAGTCAGGTCTTGAGTTTCTGTAAGGTCTTACTTGCTTCAGGACACATGGTTAAAATACAAAAATACGGCCTTGCTCTGGCTTGCAGTGCTGCAGTCAGATTCCGGCAAAAGAAGCACGAAACGGATCTCTCTGTTCATAGATGAAAAGCAGTGAAACGCTGAGATGGAGTACCAATACATTAGATTACACTTGCATGGCAGGTGAATCATTAACCTTGAGCAGGATTGGAGCATAATGGCTGCAGTGGCCCAAGAGACTACATTTAGCAATGACTATATTTAACAGCAGTAACACATCAGTGGAGCTATACTTCAAGAGAAAAGCCAGACCTGTTTATACTGCTTCTCTTCTACTTCCTCTTGCTTGTGTGCAACTTTGTGCTTTGTGGATGGAACTTTCTTCTTGGTTAAAGAGAGATCATGTAGGTAAATATAACTATCTTGTATAGAGAGTTTAAATCGATCTTGTTTACAGGTTCGTATGTGTCCGTAATGAATCTTCCTTGCACCATTTTCCTAGGTTGCCTTCTAATAACAATTTTTGACAATCTCTTTTGATTTGGTCTTTGCAGGGCTTGTCTCAAACTGCTAGTCTCCAGTCCAGGGAAGAATTGATGAAAGTATCTGGGAGGATAGAATGTGAAGGACCCAACCGTCATCTTTATGACTTCACTGGAAACTTGCGCTTAGATGGCCAAAGGTATTAACTTGACAACAAAGCCAAAGTCACTTGGTTTGGAAAAATGCTTGCAGTGTTCTTTTAGTCTGTAACAGTGCATGCATGTTTTTGCTGTGGAAGAGGAGAGTAATAATTAATAATAGTCAATCAGAGCATGTACAGGATATATCTGCCAGCATAGGATAACACAATTCTGTCTTTGTAGGGAGCCTTCTGGTTGTTATGGGAGTCTTGGTTTCTTTGTAATTATGGTGAATTTTTTTTAAAAAAAGGTACATGTAAAGAGAAAGAGTTGGGGAAATGGTAGGGTTTTTTAGGGCCATCTTGTTACACAAGATATACAGAGGAAATAAAAACCTGTCCCTTCCAGCTAGAGCCTGCACTGAGGTCAGGTCTATAGAGAAAAATGATCCCAGAATCTGGAGGTTTTATCAGTGTGACTTTCATTTGTTGCAGCTGTTGAAAGAAGAGTACTTAGTACTTGAATTCACAGATTTTGAAAGGTCGGTAGGAACATACAGGTTTCATTTGGCTGTACCTCTTTTCCTTCACAAAACCTGTGTTCTTTGGGCAACTCAGCTATGTAGTGACAGATGGAAGAATAGCAGATCATCATTTGCATCTCACTTGAAAATCATGTGGGTAATACAGTTTTTCCCAAATGCTTGTGTATCGGTGTATGTGATACAGTGTGCTTGGAGTAGATAGTCTCTTTGCAAGTGTGATGCTTCTCTGTCCTTGATGTGAGAAAGAAAGTAGTAGCCAAGGTCAAGTGCAAGACAGGCTTGTGTCCACCATGTAAGTGCTCAAGTTTTGGGTAATTAGAACAGCTCCCTTGTATCAGCTTTGCCCTACTGCGCTTTAGCAGGAAGTGGACTTACAGAGGTTTCAGTGCTTTCTTCAGTTGTGTGGACAATCTAAGGTCATTGTATTACTTTCTGCTCTCCCCCCGCCCCCCACTGGGGTGTGAGTCTGAAAGTAGAATTACTGTCCTTAGAGTGTTACCAAGAATTGAAAGATATACTTCTTGCTTTGCAGCCCAGTTCCTGTTGGTCCAGACCAAATCTTGCTGAGGGGTGCACAACTGAGAAACACTCAATGGGTCTTGGGTATTGTTGTGTATACAGGACACGATACAAAACTCATGCAGGTAAAGTTTTTAAGGAGATTTAAATATAAGCTGGTCATCTTTCCTGTATTCTCCTTGTTATTGATTTGATTTTATGAAATGCGTTGACTCATTATAGCTGTTAAAGACCTGGAGGCCTTGAGGAATACCAAGGGTACTGTTATATTTGAGTTTGTGTGTGCACGTATATAAACACTTACTGAAGTATTTGAAAGCAATTGAATATGTAAGAACTAACTTTCATCTTGATTTATCTGGTAGCTGGATGACATTTAAAACTGAAATTTAACAGCTGAGGACATAGTAAAGACCGTGAAGTTGATTAGGTTAATACTACTATTGCCCTAATGGGAGGGAGTGCCTGGAGAGACCAGCAATATGTATGTGTTGCTCACTGCTGCTGACCAACAGTAGATGGACAGGAAGTACTTTAATGGACTCTGAAAATAAAGACTGAGTTTACCTCTGTAATTTTATCTTGTATAAACCATTGCCAGACTCTTCTTTCTTTTTCTGCTGCTGTTTAGAATTCAACCAAAGCACCTCTGAAGAGATCAAATGTGGAGAAAGTGACCAACATGCAGATCCTGGTTTTGTTCTGTATTCTCCTGGTAATGGCCCTTGTGAGTTCTGTAGGTGCCTTATTATGGAACAGAACACACGGCGAAGTCGTCTGGTACCTTGGCTCCAACAGTGAGTATGCAGGCATTGAGCCAGGGATGTATCAGACTGTAGGGCCAGCCAGGCTCTTAGCTTCATTAAATGAATGCATAAAATAAGAAATAGAAAAAGAGGAAACAAAGCCTCTTTGCTAGCTTTTTGATGCCCCAATTTTTTTTATTTTTTTTTTTTTGAGAATGGGCTGGTGTAAGTGAACTTGCCAGTGAGGCTTCTGTTAATAAAACCTTCTAAAGGTTAGGTAAATATCACTGGGCTACCACCCAGGGAACAGGGCAGAAACAGAAGAGGGGCAAGAATTATTACTGGATATCTGGTGTTCCCATTCTTTCATCTCTGTGGAGATACCATACACAAATTGACCATACCCATATTACCATACACAAATTTATTCTCAGAGGTCGTCACATACTGCTGCCTTACATGTGTCTGACTGCATGATAGACAGTATCAGTCTGATGATGCTGACTTCAACTTGATGCAAAGGATTTCTCTAAACTTCTTTTCAGTCAGAAATGCTGATCTGCTCTTTTATAGAAAACTTAAACTTTATCCAATAAATAACAATCCTAACCATTTAGCATTTGTCTTTGACTCCTGTTATTTTGTTGTGAGAAAACTGATATTTTAGTGTGTTTATTTGAAGGGTTTTGTTTGATTTCGTTCATAGTCCATGAACTTATTAGTTCAGTATCAAAGACAGACATGAAGAATGAAGTGCTCTCCAATAGACTTCCATTTTGAGGAGGTTACCTTAGCTATAAAATGTTGTTACAAGCATCTTTAGTTGCAGATTTTAAAACAATTATCACAAACTGCAAATGGCTTGTCTGCTGATGATTGCAAAACAGATGGCAAGTGTATATTGTGCAGTTTAAGAATTGCAATTGTGGTAGTAATGAAAAAAATCCCATAGGAAGAGCATGGAAATGCCTCATTTTTGACTCTGGGTTTTTGTAGTTGTAATGTCTTGTACTAGTGATGTCAGTGACTTTCAGAGTTTCTTCCCTGCCCTCCCCCTTGTTTTTTAATGAGTAAGTTTAAATTTGTGCCTTCCAGTGGTGGGAGCAATACTGGAAAAGGTGAATTAAGTGAACTCTTGAACTTGTAATATAAAACCTGTTCAACTTGAAATAAACTAGGATGACATAATAGTCTGTATAGATGCCTTTTTGTAAATTGAATGCGCAATTTCTGTTACTTCTATAACTGCCACACACAGGAAAGACACTTTTTTAGGTTATACAGGTAGATATTAATTTTTTGTTAAATGTCTAATCTCTGTAAAAATTGTATTGGAAAATGTTTCAATACCAAGCAAGTTTTGACTTACTGTAAACTTACCAAAGATACGGAATTAGGGTGTGCTCACACTTGGAGGTGCCTGTGTCCAGACTGATCTTCACTAGGCTTCAGCAATTTTCTCTGGGTTCTGTTTCCTCCTAGTTGGCTCCTCTAATTAACTTGTAGTGCTGAAACCCCTTAGTTATGAGCTCTGACCCTATTGTGCTGGACGTTCTGACTAAAGTGCCTCCCTAAGCTTCTAGGAAAGTGTGGAACATACAAATGTGGAGACTTTGGTTGTAAAGAGAGGCTCTGGGCAGCACCATGAACAGGAACTTTTATCCTGTGTCTCTGCTGAGCCTTATGCATTCCTGCTGGCTGTCTGTAAATGCTTTCCTTTCCCTTTTAGGACCAGTTGTAATGGCAGACTTACTCAGGCAACCTGCCCAATGTTGTCACCATTAATAACAGCTTCTTTGCTTAAGCAGGATGCCTTAGTTCATTTACTAGGGGTCTGTTCAGCAATCGGTTGTTCTGTTAGATTTCTTTAGTGTGGGTAACTTCTCAATTCTGACAATGATGTCGGACTTTAGAATTAATTTTAGTGTTTATTTTTTGTTTCCTAACTCCACTGAGACAAGTAGGCACTTTCTGAAAGATAGTTATATTACTAGTGATATTGGTGGTTCTTAATTGGGCAGTTGACACATCAGATAAATGTCTAAATTTGGGTTATATTGGGAAATATTGTACTTCTTGCCATCTGTTTAGCAAAAGTTTTTCAGAAAGCGTTCTGTTCTTTAATATATAGCCTCACAAATCTTGCCCTTCTTCACCTGGCATAATATGCTGTGTATTCAGGCATGTGTTCTGTGGGTGTTTTATATATATATACTATTAAAATCAATATTAAAAAGGCCCTTATACTAGATGTCAACACACTTGCTGATTATTTTAGCACTGCTAAATCTGACTAAGCCAACTGCATAAAGATGATTGCCCCTATACTGTCCCTATACCACTCAGACTCATGTCTGCTCATGTCCTTTGTCTTTTGGTCCACAGAAATGCTGTCTGTCAACTTTGGATACAATCTGCTGACATTTATAATCTTGTACAACAACCTTATTCCAATCAGCCTTCTGGTGACATTGGAAGTTGTCAAGTTTACTCAGGCTCTTTTTATAAATTGGGTAAGTAACAAGAATGAATATATCTCAGTTCTGGATGTTGACATTTTAAAAAAATAACACTTAACATCTTCAAGACTTTTAATTAATTTTCTGATGCAACTTCTGAGAAAGGCAGGGGAAAGCTCAAAGGATTTATTCTGTATCAGTTCTGTGTTTCACAGGAATTAAAAGATTTAGTCATAGGAACATCCCCTGTGCAAATGATGACTTGCATTGTAGACCTTTAGGATGAGAAAGAAGTGTCAGGTTTTGGTGAAGGAGGTCTCTCTGCTGACTCATGTTCAGTAGTTATCTTTTGAAAACTCTTCAGTACCTTATATCTCCTCTCAACCACAGCAGAGGGAAAGACTAGACTTGTTTGAAGGTGTGGTATTCCTTTTTGTTTTTTTTGGTGGTTGTTGTGGTTTGTTTTTTTTTTTTAGATTCTCTGATATGGATCGTATTTTTGTAGGGAGAGAAGTTGGTGGTGCCTTATGCAACCAAACAGTGATCTTGCTCTGTTCAGGCAAGCTTTGACTTCAGAAATGTCTTTCTCTGGTTGTGGACCAAAAATACTGTAGTGATGTCTCTTAAGCTGAACAAAACCAAGAGGAATACCTTGTGCTAGTATGCGTTTATCCTTGGACTTTCAGTAATATAGCAGGTTCCTAAAAATACAAGTAAATGAGATCTGTCTGTTCCCCGAGCTGCTTATGATGTAGGAGAGATGCTTTTCTGAGAAGTTGCTTTGGTTTGTGTAGCAGCTGTTTTTTTTTACTCACAATAAAATATAGTGACAGAAGAAATTAATTTCATGAAGCCATTCAAATTGTCTTTTCAAGCATAGATGTGGCTAAAGCAACTAATTGTTGTAATTGAAGACATGTGATTAGCATGGCTAATGCCTGTTAAAACTTCTACTGTACCGTGATATTTTTTTTTCCATTGCATCTCTAGTTTGTTAACTATCTTTAGTTAAATCTGGCTTTTCACATGTACATGTAGTATGGAGGTATGCTTTGGAAAGGAGGCACCCATATTCATCCTGGGATGATGTTTGTCTCAAACCTTCAGAACCTCCATTAATGGCATTAAGACAGTCAGAACAAATTGGAGCTGACTAAAAGAATAATGGATAATTCAGTGTTTAATTTTAATAATATAGGTCTAATTTTGCTCTCATTTCAGGACATAGATATGTATTACCCTGAGACAGATACACCTGCAATGGCCAGAACCTCAAACCTTAATGAGGAACTTGGGCAGGTAAGACAACATTTTCTTCAATGTCGTGTTTGTGATTTATTCTGGCAAGATGGAAGGTATGAGAGCAAGCTGCACAAGTCTGCTTTACTCTGTTGCTCCATGGCTCAGGTTAATGGGACATGTTTGTGATTAGTCAGAGTCTTACAAGTAAAATGATAAGATATTGTAGGATTAAATTTAACATAGGCAGTTTTATGCTTGGGAACTGAAACTGTTTCGTATGTTCACTCTAAACTGACTTTTTTTTCCTCGAGGGTGTTGGGGAGATGATCTGCGTTTGTGACTGTCTATACCACAACAGAATGTGTAGGACTAAGCTTGGCTTAAGAGGAGGCCAACAGCCTCAGCCTGTGTTCTTAGTTCTTGATGTTTCTGATTGCTTCACAGGAGATGGAGGTTAAAACAATACGGTTCTATTCATAATTTATACTGTGCTCCTTCAAGAGTTTAGTTTTTCAACAACTTGTAGTTGTTGTAGATTTGTTTATTCTGCAAATGACATTTCTTAAAAATAGAAGGGCTTCCCAAAACAAGCTTACTGGAAAATACGATGTTGCTATTGGAGTTTTGTAGTACCATTGAGAAATCCTAGCTTTTTTCCTTGACCATCAGTCATAGGTCTTTAACTGAACCTCATGAACTTAGTAATTGTGCGATTTGGTATTGAAGACAATGTTTATACATTTAATGTACATAATGCTGTACTCAAGCAGCAGTGTGGAGCATAGCTAAAGGATCACCTAATTAGTACTGTAGTGCACTGTCTTGAATTGAATTGCATTTATTGAGGAAAAGCTTTTTCCAGCTCCATGCAAAATATTTTAGTCTTTAAATTGTTTAACTCCTATGCTAGCACCAATGTTGCTGGTTGAAAATCATACGTGGTACAGAGATACAACGGTGGTATTTAACGTACAATTATTTTTGGTCTGTTGTAGCCCACTGCAGGTGGAAATCTTGAATCTGCTCATGCTCCAAAATGTCATGTTGCTATGTTGAGGTGGCCTTCAAGTTCTACCTGAAAGTCACTAATTCCATTAAGGGGTTATTAGTTTGGGCAGTGCTGACTGTGGCTTTGTGTCTTGCACTTAAGGACTGTTCATGACTGGATACCAGAAAAAGCAGCTTTTGTTTGACTACAGGATACCAGTTGAACATACCCTAGCATATTTCTTGCACTTTACTGCTTATGGGGGGAAAACCACCCCAAACATGTTCTCAGTGATCTTTGGAACATGGAATTTCTTCTGTGTGTTAAATTGTATTGACCCTTCAACAGTCTTAATAGTCTTTGTTTTAATTTCCAGTTTTGCTCTTTGACTTCTGTACAGCTGACAGATTGTTGAATGTCCAGCTGGCACAACCATCTACATCTGTAGTGACCACTCTGGAGCCTTGGCAATTGATACCTACTATTTGAGCTTTTCTACATTTAGAAATCAAGAACAATTAATGCCATTAAACAACGTTCCTTATTATTTTTCTGTAGATCTGGTAGACAAACCAACCTGTAATAAGCCTGCATTGGCCAATATTGTGACATTGAGTAATATGTTTCTTAATCTGTTTTCCACTTTAAGTTTTGTAACTTTACAAGTTGAAAACTAGACTTTTTTTTTCTTCCAGGTAAAATACCTGTTTTCTGATAAAACAGGCACTCTAACATGCAATATCATGAACTTTAAGAAATGTAGTATTGCTGGAGTGACATACGGGTGGGTATGACTCCTTTAGAAACTCTCTAGCTTAATGTGTGCTTACTACTGGTACCGACTTTTATATTTGAAAAGGATTAGAACATTTTGTTCCTCAATTTGTATTTTAGTGTATTTTGTGGTCTTAATTAATAGTTTTCATTTTCATGTCCTGCAGCACAAGTTATGCAAGTCAAACCTGTGGAGTACTTTACATGAAGTAAAGGCAACTTGCTTCCTAACTTACCTGATCCATAATTTAAACAAAAGCAGAAGTGCTAAATAGCCTCTGGCCTTTCAAGAGGGAAGAAGCTGCAGCCCAAGGGTAGCAATTACTAGTCATGTTTGTATGACTTGTTCAGATGAATCAGGATTTTTTTAGAATCGTGTAGCTCTAATTGTAGAGTTTAATATTCCTTGTATAGGGGTACCTACTTAACTGGTTTTGTTCTGCTTCTGTCAAAAGGATCCCTTTGAGCCATGCCAGTACTCCTCAGCACTTGGCCTTTCGAGTCTTGAACACTAAATCTTTGTATTTGCTTAGTTTTAAATGGGTAGTCTTAAGATCTCTGTACAAGTTAACCTTTGAAATTCATGCTGACTAAATTAGATACCTCAAGAGGCAGAAAACTTGATTCAGATGTATGAACAGCTGAACCTATGGTTCCAGCATATGTTTTTGTGTAATGACTCATTGATCTTCTTTTTTTTTTTTTTTTTTTTTTTTTTTTTGGTTACCACAGTGGAATAAATGTTCTTTTCTTTTTCTACTCCTCAGTCACTTTCCTGAGCTGGAAAGAGAACGCTCATCAGAAGACTTCAGGTAAATATATTCCAGGATGTTTGTGCTCTGTATAGCAAAGTGGGTACAATCTATATAAAGACTTTCCAATTTGGGGCTGGAAGAAGCCCAAGGGAGCAATGTGTTTGAGTAAAATGGTCTTTCAGTGGGAGCCTAATGCAGAGCTGGTGGGTGGTGATGGATCTTCTCTGCATAAAGAGGTGGTGTGTGAAGGGGGTGAGGAATGGGCAGCGGCTGGGGTGGCTTGGATGCTAATGCAGTGCTTATTTATAAATGTAGACAGTCAAGTTAAAAGTAAACTGCTTTACACTAACCTTACCCCCTAGCTAGAGACCAGATGTTACTCTTTTTAATCACTAAGTTCAGACATGACAAGGGGAAGAAAAGGGACTTCTTTGTTGAAATGCTATGTTTTAGTAATTAAACTGGGAGAGAGCCTGATATATATAGGTGTATCATGTCAAAAGAATCCTACTCATTTTTATTCAGGACTTTAATGAATAGAGGTAATGGATCTGTTGCATTCCATAGGAACAAGTGAAAACCCAGGGGTGTAACAGAGGTGTCAGTGTAGCACATTTTGATTGTCAGGAAAAGGGGGAAGAGCCAGGGAGAACTGACATGGAGTTCAATGGCAAATATAGGCAAGAAGTGAGTTACTGCCCAAGAAACAGGTAAACACTGAATGCTGTTAGAAGAGCACTTGCTTATGAGCTAAACTGGGCTTCTCCACTGGCACAGATTGTTTTTATTATCATATTTTAGGAAGGTGATACCATGATAGGTTGCTACTTCTACTGAGATGTAATTGCTATTGGTACCTCTTTTCTTCCAATATATTGCTGTTTCCTTTCTTTCCCTGTACATTTTTTTTCTAGTCAGTTCTGTGGAAGTTTCTTTCAGGTACTTATATGGACTACTCAGACTTAAAATCCTCCAGGGTCAACTTGTGAAGCAGAACTCTGACTAGGGAGGGAGCTTAGGGATATTGAACTTTTGATCTGTCTTATAAGCGAGTTGCCTTGAAATCTATTTATTTCAAGTGTGCTTAAAACTGTTTTTGCAACATCTGTCCCAGGAGGTGCATTGACACTTGAATCTTCTCAAATACACTGTCAACGATAACCGTTTCTTGCTGCTGCTCATTTTTAGCACTTTCTGCATTACTTACATGATCTTCTCACAATACTTTCAAGGGCACTGGAGTGTTATTTTTTTTTTTTAAAACTTGCTTCCTGAGAAAATAGTTGAAGTATTAAGATTGGCAATATTGCCACTTGTTTGAATATGCTTGTTTTGCTCTGCAGCCAGCTACCTCCTTCCACGAGTGAATCATGTGAATTTGATGACCCAAGGCTGCTGCAAAACATTGAAAATGATCATGTAAGTCTACTCTTTGAATATCGTGCCTCTTAAATGCCCTATTCTAGGCCTGTCTGGAATTGAATGCAGAACATATCTATTTGTGTGATGAAGTCTGCTCCATGAGTGTGTCATGCAAGCACAGAAGGGATGAAAAGGAATCAAAATAGCTCCCTCCAACGCCTTTCTGCCCACTTGTCTTACTATTGAATTAAAGAAGCAGTGGCATCGATATGGATACCAGCTACCTATAGAACAGCTTCATATATGCTGTCGTATATGGAAGATAATGTTTTTGTAGCAAGTAATGATAGAAATTGTAATTCTTTAAAAGAAAAACTACTGACTGTTCAAACATCTGTCCTGGTAAAATATTGTGTTTAACAGTAACCTATAGCATTAGAAGGTGGTTCTGGTATGAACCTTGCTTTAAGTATTGCAAACGTTTGGAATTTCAGTTATGTAAAGGATGTAAGGGATGAGACTTAATTGCAAATCTAAGCTTAGCATGAGGCTCAGCGATTAGTAATTTTAGCCTAAGTGGTTGAGTCCTTGATATGGTTTGAAGCTGGCTCCCTGCCAAGTCTCCAAACCTTACCACCAGAAGTGTCCCCCCCCCCAACACAAAACAGCTAGACAGCTCAGAAGTCTTTGTTCTTTACATGCTGAGCCTTATGTATCAAGCTTCTGCTTGGGTGGGAACTTAAATGGATAAATACTGTTGTCATTGCGCAGCTGACTGTTGGGCTGAGCACACAGACAGTGGGGAAACTTCTGGCTAGTAAGATGTGCCTTGTGTAGGCCAAAGATGTCCTTCAGAGCCTGACTGTACTGGAGGAATGGGTACCACCCACTGGCACGTGGTGATTTAGCCCAAGATGTGGGAATGCAAGGGCTACATATGGTAGTTTGCTTGGCACGTTCAGGTGTATTTGTCAGACTGTGTCAGTGAGATTAGGGCTGAATTCCATGATAGTGGTAGAGGGAAGGGTCTTTGTAGCTTTTTTGCATTTGGTCAGCTGCTAATGTGCATAAACTGCTTCTTTCTGTTAAACTGCATAGTGTCTTATTTTTCATAGCTAATAGATAGCTGCAGATGCCATTTGCAGATGTCTGACAATTTCTACTCATTTAGTGAACTGAGGTGATAAAACTGAAGTGTTCTAGCACAAGCTGCCTAGTGGGGCTAGGTGGTACTGTACTTAGTTGGGCAATTAATTCCCTTTAAACATTTGACCTTTTGCAGCTGAAGCTTTAAGTGTGATATCTACAAACTCTTAAGTGCTCATTGCTCTGGTCTTGAAGATTTTAGGTTTTTTTTCAGTCCAGTCACAAGTGTTAGTTTAGAGCTGTCTCAGTGCCAAGTAATTTTCTTTCCAGGTTGAAAATAAAAAATTATGTACTTATACTCCCGAGACTGTCTTCCATCTGCTAGAAAGATTTTTAGCATCCTGTGTCAGCTCTAAATTTCATAGCTCTTCTGGGCCACTGGTGTGTAAGGGCTGACTGATAGCCAAGTTCACTCTTGAATAGCAGTTCAAGAATTATTGCCCCATAGGAAATGTTCCAAGGAAAAATAACTTGTCTTGAAAACATGTGGAAGTTTCTCTTGCCTGCTCTGGGATTTTAATGTGGAAGAAAGTACCTAGGTTTGTCTGACTGTGCTTTTTCTTTGGAACTGGTTCTTTTGGATGAACTCTGAATGATGCTGTCTTCTCTGTATAGAGAAAATGGCATAAACTCTTAGTGTAGTGAGAGAGGATCCGTTGTTTTCTAAGATTAGAATGAATGTTTGGTGAATACACTAGGTGGTCTTTATCTTGGTGCTTGCTAGTTGCATATGTGCTATGGAGATGCAAGCCTGTTTGATGTGGGGTTATGTTTTACCTGATGATAGGAGAGCAGGGAAGGAGGTCAAGAAGTGAAGGAACTATAGACTTGGATCTCATCCTGGACTCCTGCATCTCCCCGAATTCTCTCTGAACTTCATCTATGAATTCCAATTTGCACAAGAGCTTTGTTCAATGGTCCCCAAATTCTCTCTTGGCCAAGAAGCAGGAAAGCTGCAAATGCATAAATTGATTCAGTGAGTATGTGTTAGGAGTAGTTTAGCAGCTGGCTTGGCAAAACAGACAACTGTTGTGTTCATGTTGAGCCTTTACGACACTGAAAGTGTTTGTTTAGACCTTGCCAACATGTCTATTTATTTTTGTGAAGTGTGCAGAAACTGAGGCTATTATCTGATCAGGCTTTTCTGAAATGACAGCTATCGTCAGCTGATTTTTAATTCCTTAGGAAAGCAGAACCAGAAAATCATATCACTACTAACTGGGATGAAAAACCGGAATTTGGAATACAGTAGTGCAAAAAGTATGTTTGGGTAGTGAAATCTGGGAGGCTTTAGTTTGGGAAGTAACTGTTGCTTGAAAACTATGCAAACTTGTCATTTTATAGCTCACAACTAAATTGTTAGAGCTTAGTGAGAAATATTTTTCATTTGTCTGCTTTTGTTCTTATTATGTGTGGGACTTTGCTACTGTTGTTCAAGTATAAGACAGTATCTTTAATTATAGGCCATATTTCATTGGTTTTGGACAAGATGAACTTGCATTTAACTCTCTTGCTATTCAAACACTGGTTAATGTTCTCTTTGAGTCTGTGCCTGAAATATCTTGGTCCTCTTTGGTCTTACTGGCTTCTTTGTTCCATGTGCCCAACATGGCTGGATCCTCACACTGCTCTCCAGATATTTTAATGAACTAAACAGTAGGAAGTTAACATCTTTTTCAGATGGTGAGTCATAATTTTCCTTGGTAATCAAGTACATAAGTATTTTTGTAGTTGTCCTTGGCAGAATTTGCCACTTCCTTCTTTGAAGGAGTAGGCTCAAGTTGTTAGACTGTGCTTTAATATCTCATTGGCCATTTCTAGACCATTTGCTCAAAAAAATGTCAGTCCTGCTCATCTGGAGATATTATGAATGGAGGCACTGATCTCATACTGCTACAAGTAAAAGGAGAGGTGAAAAATCTAACCTCACATGCAACTTCCTTGTAATTTTATCAGCTGGCTAGAGAAAAGTAGTTTGTCTTCAGAGTGACAAGGCCCAGATAAGGACATGTGTGACATATGTGCAGTTATGTAGCTCTGCAGAGTGCAGTTTGCTCCCTGAAAAACTGAGGTTTGGCTCAGTGTTTTGATCCTCTGAATAAGGAAGCAAGGAAGGGATAAAAGGTTGTGATGCAGCTTCATGACCAGTGGTCTGTGCCTTGCTTGATAATGGATATTGCTGTGCCTTCTAGATAGCTAAACTTTGCTTTCATGGAGGATAATGCTTTGTAGATAAAAACCCAGAAACTGCTTTCAGAAATAGGAGATTGTTTCAATGTGTATGTGGTTCTTAGCTTGTAGGGGCAGTAAGCAAAATAATTTAGCCACTGGAGTGTATCCCTGGTATAGGTGCTTGTACATGTATTTTTTCATGGATCTTTGGAAAAAAAACCCCAAAACCAGAGAAAGAAGCAATGGCTTTTACCCAGAGCTGTTGCCACATTAGGAGAAAAATGAGGGGAAAAAGGCACTTAAAATGAGAACTACCTATTGGTAGGTCTGATGAAAAAGAGACTAAAATATGCGAACTTTGTTCCAGCTACAGATAAACAGAGGTGGAAAAAATGTGGTGGAAAGAAATAAGGCTGACCTTAACAAATGAGCAGGCAAGAAATGTCTCAGAGACCATCAGTAAGAATTTTACTACTAAAATATCAGAGACTTAATAGAGGAAAATAAATAATAAGGTAGAATCAGTTAACCTGTGGGACTTCTGTCCTGTGCTGGGGTTAACTTGGCATGTTGGAAGGGATGTGTTGCCACAGAACCCATTAATGAATCTTCTGTTCACAGATTTGAAAGTTCCACCCTGATTCATGCCTGTGCAACAAATATTGTCAGTACTGGAACAATATAGAAAGGAAACAAGTGACAGCTGTGCGGAGGAGCTGTTGTGATAAGCTGGGACTCTGGTGATCTGTTGCAACAGAATTGGAAGGTTGCCCTGTAATACATTGTGAGCTGTGAAAGTATCAACACAGCAGCAAATTATGTTGCTAACTTGAAAACATAAATATATACATAGGAAGAATTAAAATCCATGTCATTACTGGAGACAGGTTGTTTCCAACTGATAGAACACATACTGTGAAAGCATGTTAAGGGGCTGGCTGATGAAAGTGTAAGAAGCACATCAAAGGTCTGTAGCAATGGATACTGAAATGAGAATTTGGCAGGCTCTGCATTTTGAGATGGAGATAAAACTTTCCATGATTTCTAGTGAAAGCAAATAGAAGCAGTAACCTCCTGATTGTAATTTGCTGTGGACTTAACATTTTACACACTACTCTCTGATTATATTCCACATGTTCATTTTCTTGAACACAGCCTCTGCACCCCCAGCATGTCACAAGTTACAACTGTTTTTATTTTAGTGGCATGTTACCATACAATTTGGAGGCTTCAATATGCAAAGATAAAGGTCCTGTGTGAAACAGTTACTTTGAAAATCTTCATGATAAAGTAGATGAAGTAAAACAAGGGTATAGGTCTACGATATTCAGTCTTTTTATTCCACTCTTTTCTAATACTCTTACTTTTTTACACATGTTGACATAGTGTATGCCAGCTGACATGGTTTTGTGGCTTTTATAGTAATTTACTTTCTACTCATTAAACCTTGATATTGCCAGTGTGTATCCTCTGCTAATAAAAACTTTACAAACTCTCACAGAATTTTTGCACATAAAAATATCATCTAGCTTCCAAAGTCAAGTAAGGCTTTCTGCAAAGGTAGAACTACTAAGTTCATGTCTGACTCAGTCACTGAGCAAATGGCTGCTGTGACAGAAGACATTGATGCTACCAAGTGTGGATGTTATGGTTACAGCATAACATCCCCCTTATGGGGAAGGGGAACCATGTGTTCACTTCATCTGAAGTGAACTAGTTGTGCCTGGTTTTGAGCTGGGCAGCTGAGTACCATTTCTGACTGCTATGAGACTATAAATACTGTGCCAGAGGCAGGAATAGAGAAGAGGGAAGAGAGGAGTAGGGGACTCAATTTCAAATTGCTATAACTGCAGTTGCCAGAGTTGGCTGATCACAGGCCTGTGATTGAAGTGCTGTAGCATCTTTGCTGAGTTGCAGACCTGGTGTCTATTTAAGCACTTGGGGCTGGCTGTGAACAGTGTTTTATATTCTATGTTCTCATGATGCTAAATGTGTAGGGACCGTTGATTAATTTTATGCTTGGCTGGATGCTGTATTTCTGTGGAAGGGCACATGATGTTGCCTTCTACTGGCTATTCAGCTGCTGTCAGCTCTGGATGTTCATTGCTAATGGAGCAGTTGCATCAAGTTTAATTCTGGTGTGGTTACTGTCACTCTGTTAGGAGCTGCCATAGTAATTTTTCCTGTTGCTAGATTGTCATCAGCTTGTGGCAGATGTCTTCACCTATATGAAGATGGGGGTGCTACAGAACTAATGCTTTTATATTTGGGGAGGTGGGGGAATATTCTGGCTTCACAGCTCTCTTCAGCTTAAGTGAGGTCTTTATTGTTAACACTCTTAATTCATCAATGCTGGCCCTAAACTCTGCTGTCTTGATCTGCTGTAAGTAGAGAACAGAATATTTTTTTTTTTGGTCTGTGATACCTCTGTGGTCTTCTCAGTTTAGTGAATAGATGCCTCAGTCTGTGTGTAATGCTAAACCTCACTCTTCTGGTGTCTTGTCTAGCCCACAGCTGTACACATACAGGAGTTCCTCACGCTGCTGGCCGTGTGTCATACTGTTGTTCCTGAGAGACAAGGAAATACAATCATCTACCAGGCCTCCTCTCCAGGTTGATTGTTGCTTTCTTTTTTGGGAGGGAAGGAGTTGAAGGAGTAGAAGGTAGATGGAAGGGAGGTCCATAAATTTCTGTGAAGATCATTGATTTTGAAAGCATGATGTCCCCCATGATGCTAGCAGTAGGTCTGGCATCTCCTGTCATCAGTACACACTGCTTTTGAATGCCTCCTATGAAACTACAGTGTCTATGATGTTTCTTTAGAGATAGGCTGGGCTCATGCCTTCTGCTCTTGTGAAGCCTTCTACTCTGGCCTTTCTGCAGTGATGAAAAGCAAAATTAGAACTTGGAGTCTGTAGAGCTGATTCATGGAAGTAATTATTTGTTTCTGCATTAATAATTACTTGCTTTATTTGGCAAAAGTACAGACTGTCTTTCTTGATCTAGTAGTATCTGCGTAAAGCAAAATATGGAGCGACCAAGTGCTGATACATGACATGGTATAGCCAATAGCAGAGTCCTGGCCACATTCAGGCCTGCCCTTGACACATTTTTTTTCTCCTTAAAGTTAACACAGAGGTGTTGAAGAGTATAAGCATGGCCAGAATGCAGAACAGTATGACCCTGCTCTCCATCAGTTTTATCTCTGTTAGTGGAGATATTTCTAGAATTGCTGTAGTTGTGTTTTGAGTGAGGAAGCAGTATCATTTCTCATTTACTTCTTAATAGTGTGTCTGAAAAGTAGGGTGAAGAGCCCATATAAGGAAGCTCTGGACAGTGTGATGAACTATGAGGAGACTAACAGTACTGTAGAGACATTAGGGTTGCTTAAATTGGGCACTAAATTCACATGTGTGGTGGTTATGCTTAATGACGCTCCTTAATGAGGCTCTGTAGGTACCTACTGGAGGTCCAAGTGTTGGCTCTGGTTTCAGCTCTGTTATTTGAGCTCCTAATGACACTGCTCCTTTGAGTCTCCAGAAGACAATGCTGTATTTCTATAGCACGTGAACTTAGTACCTTTACAACAGAAAATGGATTAAAAGCATATTGTAGGAATTTGGAGTAACAACATAGGCTTTGATCTTGCTTTCAGAAGAGGTATTTTCCCTTTTTCATGTAGAAAAGTATGACTTCTCCAAAGACAGAGTTTAATGCTTCAGTAGTTACAGGATATTTTATATGGATTGAATACAAAGTTTGTGTAGTTGATGTTACATGGCCTTTGTAGAACTAAGCATTGAACCTTTTTGTGTAAGGATGTGCAGAGCTACTCTAGCAACTGTACACAGGACAGTATATGGGAAAGGGGACTTCTGTTTTGGCAGTCTGGCATATTTAATATGGGTTTTGGAGGCCTCTCTTACATACCGGATGAAATTTAAGCTTTTTGTTTGTTTGTTTTGGCAGATGAAGGGGCATTAGTGAAAGGAGCAAAAAAACTTGGTTATGTCTTCACAGGACGGACTCCGCATTCAGTTATCATTGATGCGGTAAGTGGTAGATGTGCATGGCACAAGCTGCCAAGCTCATGCAGAGCATCAATGTGTCCCGTGTGGCTCCTGTGAGGACCCCTTTCCAGGGTCCTTGTGATGCTTACATGCAAAAGGCTTTTGCACACGGGACGAAATGGTTTTAATCTATCTGAAGATGCAAAGTCCTTTACCCTTCTGTGTGGCACGGGCAATAGGAAGTTGCAAGCTTACATGGGAAATAACAGCAGTTGTGCCTGAAAAATATTTTCCTTGTCTGGGAAGCACAGATGGGAACACTCACATTCAGAAGCAAATTCATGTCTCTGGCTGACTATTATGTTTAGTGGTTACAATTCTTCTAAGTGTTTCATTTCTTGTATTAAAAGGAATTTTTTTTTCTTCTGAGTAAGATGTTCCGCATCTTCTTAAGAAGATGTATCTACTTAACAAGCTCTATATGCAGGGATGCATAGTTAATGGGTTACAGTTGACACAGAGAGTCTCAAACTCATGGGCTACATTCAGACTCAAGTTGCAGTCTAAGCTAAAGTGGCTCCAGATTTATACAGATGCAGCTGGTAGGGTGCTTTTTACAAATGATGGATGTGTTTTCGTCCTTCCTCTTGGGTGTGTTCACTTGCAAATTCCTTGGTACACTGCCAAGATGAGCACTTAAAACACATCTTCTAGGACTTGTCACAAACTTTTAACAATTTCTCAGAAATTACTTCTTAATTTAAAGGGAAAAACTTAGGATGAGCAGTCATCTAGAGCTATCTAGGTGCTTCTCTCCTCTGCAGGAAGAGCCAGGCCTACCTGACTTAGCTTTATACTCCCAGTACCAAGTCAGGAGCGTGGTCAGTCTACAACCAGCAATAAAAGCTGTTACTCCCAGAGGTTCCTGTCCCTCCTCATTGCCTATGTCAGTGGCAGCATGTGTAACGTGGGTCAGAGATGCCTTTTGGTCTTGGGGGTATTGCTGAATTGAGATGTGCCTTGTAGGACATAAGTCAGTACTACAATTAGATTTTACTGCAGCACTTTCTTTAACCACATGCTACAACTACCACTGGAGTTCTGAGACTCCAGTAATTCCTATTACTCCTTCTGTCTGTTATATAACAGGTATGGCAGGTGTTTTGAAATCTTACTCTTTCTTCAGGTAGTTCATGCTCAACCCTAGCAGAGAGTTATTGGTGACAAGAGGAATTTCTCCTCAGTTAACTTTTTTTTGCCACGAAAAATGTAATTAATGTTCTTGTAAATTCAAGTAAAAGAAATGGTTAGGGAGTTCAGTCAAAGGTATTTTAACACCAAATCTGGAGAGCATCTTTATTTTAACTTGGAAAAACACTCACAGCCTGTTGATGGCTGTTAAGAACTAAATATGCAGCTTACGTTTCAGAGCATGCCTATAGTTTTGGAGTAAGATATTGATTCCGTTGTAATGGTGTAGCAATAGTAAATGAAGGATGCCACAATACTGAATGTTGAAGCAAGTTCATTAAATTGGACTCTGCGTGCTTTAACCAGCAGAGGGAGCCATTGCCACATTTATTTATACTGGGTTGTGTGAGAGACACCTGACCAGCTTGTTTGCACGTGTAAGAACACAATGTGCATTGTACTTACAGTAGTACACGCTTTCTTTTGTAGCTGGGGAAGGAGAAAACCTTTGAAATTCTTAATGTGCTGGAGTTTTCCAGGTGAGTTTTCCTCTAATATACTAAATGCAGCATAAGAATACCATTCTTGTAAGTGTGTTATTGAGATAAAATTGAGATAAAAAAAGATACAGCTGATGCAGTAAAAAAGCAGAACTTCATTAGTTCTTGTTCTGCCCCTTCATCTTCTCATTTCTGATGTAGGATGAGTACAGAGCTGGTGGCTGTTGGCATGTGAGCATGAAACTCTTCCTTGCCACTGCATCTCGATTTATTGAAAAGTTGCTGCTCTGGAAGTGTTTTGTTGTAACTCGTGGATATCCTTACGTGTTACTTGTCTTCTTGAAGAACATACTTTGAGATCATGCTTTTACAGATCTTCTGTAAATTACTTGTTTTTGAGTAGATGGAAACTACAGCTGGAGGTGCCCCTTCTTAACAACCGCTCCAACTGTGAAAATATAAACATTGCAAGCACTTGGAGCATGTCAGGCTCATTAGGATGGGCATTGCTTGCATAGCAAGAAGCTTTGTTTGATGAATTGGACCCCTAAACCACTGGAGATGATTTTCTTTGTCAGTTGATAAAAGTTATATCAGTTTGGATGGTGCTAGTCAGCAGCCTTTTTTGGTTTGTTTTGTTTTTTTTTTTCTACTCTTACTGTGGATTAAAGCCTTGAACTCTTGTCTTCTGCTGTCTTTGAATTGGCTGGTCTTGCTCAAAAGGACTAGGTAAAATTAAAGGTGGGGAATATTAGGGTAGGCAGCTTTTCTTGTGTGCTGGCTTCCTTTGAAGGTTATTCTTGACTACTTTGCCCTTTCCTACTACATAATGTAGCTATGTAAGCTCTAGAAGAGTCTTTGGGGTTTTTGGCAAGCTGACCACAGTACCCTGATGTCTATAACAGGAATAGCTGTAGCCTACTTGCAGCAGAAAAAAGCTATCTTACTTTTGCACTGCGTGTAGCAACTTCCCACGTGACTAGCAAGGAAGTTCCTACAATTAGATTTCAAAAAGCATATGGAAGTTTCCCAGTGTCATAAGCATGTTGCAGAAATTCTGGCCACAGCTAATTGCTGCCCTTCTACCCCCTCTTTAGAATGTCTCAGAAAGGATTGTTTTATCTTATGATACGTGCTTGCGTACTTACACGTTGCTCTTGACCTCTGAAAAGAGACTAGATCTCCCAGAGCAACTTCAAGAGGAGAAGGAGGATTGCTCTACACTCTGATCTGTTTGTACACATTGGCAAAAAGTTGTCCTTTTGCTAAGGAAAAGGTTTATACAAAACCACATGTTCCTAGGGTTTCCTTGATTGATGAGAGTTGATTTGCTTGTGTCTGCCTCTTACAAGTTGTGTTGTGTTTTTTCTAGTACATCTTTTAAAGGAGAGATTACTAAATAAAATGCCAAAAATTGTCTTTTAAAAAAACCTATCCTTGCCTATGTTCTTATGTTAAATGTCTATGTACAGTATGCTACCGTCCACCTTTGTTATTTTTAAGATACATGCCAGGCTTGACTGTCTTGATAAGCAGCCTTGCTCAGGATGTTTGGCTTCCTTCTGCATAATTGCAGCTATACAGGTCTAAGTAGACCAATATAAAGAACCTATGGGGAGGCCAAGAACTGGTCTATACCATAATTCCATTCTATGATGTTTCTGCTTTCTTTTGAGTTAGGAAGTTAAGTAACTGCCCTTGACAGTGGATGGTTGTTTCAATGTCTGTTATGCATATAATAAAGATACATCCAGCCTTAATGATTCTATTTCTAGAGTGAGTTCCCAAAACAATTTCGCTAGAGGAATAAGAAAAAGTTGAAAGTAAATGTGGCTCCCATTTTTTCCAGAGCATTTTATCCTATCTTGCTTTTTCTTGCTCACATTTGGGTGTAAGTCTGTGTTCTGGTTAAGTGCTTGCCAACAGGAGCCATAGGGCTGAAGCTGGAAATGGGCAATTTAGTATTTCTCTCCTTGCTGTCAAGGGCTGTGTGATCTTAAGTTACTATTCTTATATCTCATCATATCTCAGATGCACTGAACACATGTGAGAAAATTCACTGGCTAGAACAGGAATTACTCTTGATCGCTTTGACTAATGAAAGTAAATATTTTTTTTTCACTAGCAACAGGAAGAGAATGTCAGTGATTGTTCGAACTCCAGCAGGACAACTACGTCTCTACTGCAAAGGGGCTGTAAGTAATTATGCTGCCTAATGGAGAATTAACAGTACCAGTTATTGTTTCAACAGCTGTGGCTGATGCTGGCATTTCATATCTCATACATAATACCTGTTAGCTTTCTGTTTAAGGCCAAGTGATTTAAGAGAGCTGTCATTCTTCTTCTGACTCCTTTTGCAGGCAGGAAGATTGCTAGGCTTTCTACTGCCCAGTTAAAATCCTGAAACTAATGGGAGCAGTACCTTTTACTTCAGCAAAGTCAAGATTTCACCCCGCTGTGCTGTGGGAGTTCAGGAGCTGGACTAAATGCTGTTGTCTGAATTTATAATATTAAAATCTGTTCTCAAGTCGTTGGCTGTTGGTCTGGCTCTCTTGCACCTCTGCACCTGCTGTTTGTCATCATGACTTGCTCCATGTTGTGCTTCTGTCTCCACTGACAAGAGCAATAACTTACCACAGTATAAAGTCTGCAAAACTAGTGTTGTCCACAGCCAGAGAGTCATTCTAATGTCAGTGGAAAACTATGGACCTGGTTTTTTTTCAACAGGGAAAAAGTATTTTTGACTTCTAAGGATCTGGTTTACTTGAATTTGTCCTGACATATAGGTCTGGGTGCGTTGCTCTATTGCTTCAGTTTACCTCCTCTGATTTGATAAAGATGTGCTGGCTTCATGCTGGAGTAGTGAAAGTGTATTAAGACCACTACCATTGTGCAGTAGTTGTATGTCTAGTAGGACCACACAGACTTGCAACTGCTTGTTGTTCATGCTATGCCTGAATTCACACTATTTTTTGGAGTGTGGCACTGGAGGGGATGGAGAACAGGAGAGTTTGTAGTACAAAATTTCATATTGTCTTCCATATGAGCAGCCTTAGATGTACTAACAGAGCAAAAGTGTTGCAGTAATTAGTGTAATCTGGTGGTTTGTCTGCTGCATCTGCTACTCATCTGAAATGTAAGTTAACTGCCTGTTTTGCATTAACTGTTGCACATTCTGGTAGTCATCCTCTGTCCAGTTGCTTCCATAGTAAGTTGGTTTGTATGCCTATCCCTAATCAGTGCTTGATGTAGGCCTGTTTACTTAGTTTAAGAGCATATGTATGAGTAAAAGTAGGGTTTCTGTGTTTTACATGTTTGTAACAACTTGTTCTGGTAGTTGCAGAATAAAATCCAGAGACTCTAGATACGATGGTGCTGTATTTTGATTGCAGCTTTTAGCCTTTTCAATTGTCCTTTGATTCAGTGATGAAGAAAGCTGTTGCAGGAGGAAGGTTGCTTCTACTTGCTTTCGCAGTAGAATGAGATCAGTGTTTCTGCCTCTTAATTTTTAACATCAATGGGAATCTTTTCTAGAAAGGAGGGATTGCAGGAAACTCTTCTTCTGCATGCGAGTACAGTATGTGCTGAACTTAAGACCAGACAGTTACTCTCTGAAAATCAATAGATTGTCTTATAACTTAGAGAGAAATGTTTTGTACTGCCCAATAATGGTGACCTTTTTATGGAAAGAAGGGGAGAAGGGCAGAGTGTACTTCTATCCTCGTTATTTAAAGTGGATGCAGTATTCCTGCCACTGGGCACAACCTAAATGACTTAATCAAATCAGAATCTCTAAAACCCAAATGTATTACTTTTAAATATAGTCTTGGTTTTGATATTAGTAAGTCCATGAAGGTTGCTTCACTTGAGCTTGTAAATACACAAATGGAAACTTCATATGTAGACTTACTCTGTTGTAATGAATTTGGTTTTAATAGGATAATGTAATTTTTGAGAGGCTTTCAAAAGATTCCCAGTATATGGAGCAAACACTGTGCCATCTTGAATACTTCGCAACAGAAGGTAAGAAAAACAGCATGCACTGAGAATTCAGTTTTATCAAATTACTTGCAGCATCTTCTGCATTGTCTAAGATAAGCAGTGTCAAATAAGATGATTATGAAGATAAATCAAGAAGTGTGTAATCAGCAATTTAACAACTGTAAGATGACTTTAAGACTAGAGAGGTTTTTGTCCTGCTTCTGTGTGATTTCAGTAGGGAAGTGGAAAAGATGGTGTTCTCTGTGTCCATGATGAAGGGAAAAGGTATAAGTTGTATTGCCCAGAATAACTCAACTACACTGGAGTTAAAGTTGTAAAAGTTGAATGCCAAAGTCCCTGGCTTTATGAAGCAGAGTGATAATCTGAACATGCTGGGAAGCCTTGTAGACCAAGGCATCAAAGATGACCTGAAATGGTCTATAAGGCCTTTGGTTGATGTAACACCTCTGTTCACAAGGAAGCACTTGGCTTTGTTCCCTCTTCTGCAATAGCATAAGATATTGTGCTATAGTAAAACCATGAACCAGCAGTTTTCTTCCTAAATCTGAAAACGTCAGCTTTTAAATATATATTTTTTTGCAGACTCCCACGTTCCCAGTAATGAAATTTTTGTATTTAGTGGCACACACACATTTCTGTTTGATTCATGCTAGGGAAAAAAATCATTACTTCTCTATGTAAATTTTTGTCAGTGGTGTAATAAGTTGGTTTTCATGCTTCATGGACCCTATTCACTGTATCATACATGTCTAACTCCCATTATTAATGTGAATTAGATTTATACACTGAAGGAGTCTTCCTAAAAAAAAACATGGACGATGTGGTATGTTTGACTAAGTGACATCTCCAGTCACAGTATGTAACCAGTTTTTTAATTTGATCTTAAAAATACATGAAAGCAAGGCTTGTTTTCATGCTCACTTAAAAGGTTAAAGATGACACTTTTGTTGGTCAAGTATGGCTAGATTGCAATAGTGGAAGTCAGGGACTGGAGACATCTAAGTTTTTACCCATTAGACTCTTGATTTGCACCAACATTAGTAATGAAATGAGCCAGACTTTTGGTTTACATTTGTGGAAATTTAAGTGCTTTAAAAATGTCGAGGGAGATTTTGTGGAATCCAGAGTTTAACAATCTGTGTTAATAGCTCCTGTTGTTCCAGTGAGAGGCTGGAATTTAGCGTTCATTAGGGCATTAATGATTTGCTGATAATTTTACTGTGTAATTTTACTGTGGGTAATGGCTGCCTTATGTTTCGTAGGTCTGAGGACATTGTGCATTGCTTATGCAGATCTGTCAGAGAAGTCTTACAGAGAGTGGTTGAATATCTACAATGAATCCAGTACAGTTCTGAAAGACAGAACTCAGAAGCTGGAGGAGTGCTATGAGATCATTGAAAAGGTGAAACATACTTCTTTGATTAGATGCGGGTTTCCTTATATGTATATTTTTCAGTGGAATTTGGGCTTTATACAATAAAATAAACTGTTAATTTTGTAGATGAGAAACTGAAAAGGTGTTCTTAGATGGCAGCCTGTTCAGTCCATAGATCTCTCAAGTTTTAATTTGTAAGTCTGAGACAAACTTACACATAAAAGAAAATAATTTCTACTTATAAAAGCTTTTCAGACACATTTTTTATCTTCCTTTTTTGTGTAAGATTTTTGTAACTTGATAAAGCTAATGTATAAAAATCGTTGTGTTGCACCAAATGTCCATGTACTAGTATATGAAGAAATGCACTGCTTTTCATACAGCAGTCACAGTTCAGGTGCTCTGAAGGCTTCATTGTAGGCACAATGAAGTCCTTACCAAAGCGTGTAGTTGCATGGACTGAAAAAAGGTGGATAAACTGCACTCCATGAAAATTGCAGAGCTCTTAGTTTTGGAAGGGAAACGTAGGTACTAGAGAAGCAATTTGAAATGGAAAGGCTGATCCCACAAAGAATTAAATGTTAAAATGCCAACACTAGGGGCCAGTGTTTCCCTGAGCCTTGTTGGTCTTGCTGCTTTCTGAAATGCTGGTAGTCGCACTCCTCACCTACACGTGTTCACGCTCTTCCCCCTTGCTCCAGGTATTTCGCTCTCATTTTATTTAGTGGTTTCTTTAAAACGTGCTTTGAACTTCAATTTATTTTAAAATTAATATTAAAAATGCTGCTTAAGTTCTGGAGCATTCTTGTTTATTGGGGCAGAATCATAGAATGGCCTGGTTTGGAAGGGACCTTAAAGATCATTGAGTTCCAAACTTCTGTGATGGGCGGGGACACCTTTCACTAGACCAGGTTGCTTAGAGTTCAATCCAAACTGGCCTTGAATACTTCCAGGGATGGAACATCCATGAGGAGGTTGAGACTAGGATGGGAGTTAACTGTCACAGGGTAACAGAAAAGCTCCAAGAACTTTTTTGACAAGAGCTGAAGATTGAGTCTTTGTTTTCAAAGTAATGCCTAAAAATCTTCTTTTGTGTTACAGTGTGTCAGTAACAGTGGCTGTCCAATCCTTAATTCTGGGTAGCTCCTTTCAGCGTTCTGCTTCTTGCGCTGTGCTCTTGTGCTCCTCTGTCACTGAGGTGAAACATGAACATGGCTTTAACTTAACTTTAAAGTGTGTTCTCAAACCTTAGATAATTTTTGGTCATCTACCTTCCGCCTTTTTTCACAATTCAATATCTTGAAAAAAGGGGAACCCACATATGGGTTTTAGAATTGGAGTTTTGGACTTGGTACCATATTGGCAAGAACTATCCACTGTATGCCTTTCCTGTTATTGTTTGCTTGCTGGTCATACCAAGGAATAGGGTATTTCCAGATAAACTGGCTTGTGGCTGTGACATAAAATACAATGTATTTTAACAGGCTGATTTTTTTTTTTTTCATCTAAGAGCTCAAATTGAGAGCAAGAGAGCTACTTTGTCAGTCTGAGTGTTGAAATGACTGGATCATAGTACAAGTGCACATATAGAGACAAATTTGAACTGGCTTCCTTCCCCAACTGTACACTGGTTGAGAGGGCTTTGGTGAGCGCAATAGTAACTCTCCTGCTCAGGTAGCTCAGCCATGCTGATCCCTGTGCTGTCATGTTTAGCTGTTTAACAAGTGATTTGGGGAAAAAAAGACAATCTACAATTGCACACTTGGATTCTGTTTGTAGCAATATTGAGAGCATTTGTAGGGCTTAACGTTTCATTGGGAGGCTATAGGGTACTAAAGCAGGAGAACTTGAATGAGCTGATTCTGCTACCTTTACCAGGTGAATATCTGATAACAAAAATGAAGCTTTATCAAGACCTGCAACTAATGCCAACTTACACACCTGTATGAATAACAATTTACTCTTCTGTTCTTATGGTAGTTTGAAACTCTCAAGAATCTAATTTTTAAGTTCAAGCCCCCCTCCCACAGTTTGCCCCTGTGAGAGGGTTTAGTGATGGTATGGACTTGATATCTTTTTCACCTCATGTGGAGAGTTTTCAGACAAAACACAACCATTCGTTATTGGGGGAAGGGGAAAATATTTACAAAGGTTTATTAACACACATGTATATATATATCTATATTGAATTAAATTTCTCCTTTTCTTCAATAGAAGTCCAAGAAGAAAAGAGAAAAGTCTTTCTGTCACTTCTCAGGCCCCAGTTCCTTCATTTCAGTTTTTGTGGCACTGGTTAGTGTCCTTCATTTTCCCGAGGCAGCAGATTTAAGTATGGCAGTCAGGATTTTGGTTCTTACTTTGTGGAAATTCCAACCCCAAGCCTGAGCCTTTGGGGGATTTCCTTGTAGATCTTCACTCCTCTTGGGGTAGAACATTGAAGGCAGCTTTCAGTTCAGTCTCACCAAAGCTCTTTTGCTCTGTCTCAGCTCGCTAGCATGATAGAAGCAGTAGCAGCAGAGAGCACGGCCATCTGCCCCGCGTTCCATCCTGGCTCAGCTCTCAGGATGACTCCAGGTTTTTTAGCTGCTTTCCCTTTCTCTCTCTAGCTGCTGCTGCATTTTGGGACTCCCTAAGGGTTTGGAAGTCCACCCCTCTTCAGGAAGTCTCTGGGTTTGGGAAAGTTATACAGTCTTACCCCAAACCAGCTCTCCTCTGTTTTCCTCTGTTTTGTTGCCAGTTCTCCCTCCTGCAGGAACATCTCTGCATTTTTCAGCTGGCTTCATGTTATCTCGTTGCTACTGGCTATCTTTTTGGCTTTCAACCATCGCTGTCTCTGTTCAGGGCTGCTCCGCTGCCGATTTCAATGTCTTCTGCTGCTGCTGCTGCTGCTGACAGTAAGGAAACTCTTCCAGCTCTTGATTACGGGACCCGGTCCAGCTTTGACACTATACCGGGTCTCCCGTAGCCTCAGCTGGGGGCCCCAGAGGGGCTCACTGGCCCCCTGCCTCCTCGTGGCTCAGATCATGGCTACCAACCTACCAAAACTATCTTCACCACCTTCTCTTCTGTTTCTGTGGGTATGTAATTTCCGTAGGGCGCATGTGAACCTTTGGTTGGTCCAGTATTATCAGTGGGGCAAACCATTATTGCCCCAGAGAAAAGGTTTTTCAAACCACCACAGTTCTTTAGGCATCCATAGATTCATGCAAGCAGAAGCTGCTTTAATGCCCTCTTCATGGTATCATAGAAGGGTTTGAGTTCAAAGGGGCCTTTCAAGATCATCTAGTTCTAACCCCCCCCATCATGGACAGGGACACGTTTCAGTAAACCAGGTTCCTCAAATCTCTACCCAGCCTGGCCTGGAACACTTCCAAGAATGGGTCATCCACCTCTTCTCTTCGCAACCTATTCAGTGTCTCACCATCCTCATCTTTTTCAGTTTAGAAGCATCACCTCTTGTCCTGCCACTTCAGCTGTCTTTCTCCATATTTTGTATAAGCCCACTTTTTATATAGAAAGGTCACAATAAGGTCACCCTGGAGCCTCATCATCTCCAGGCTGAACAACAGTAACTTTCCTAACTACTTCTGTTCACTTCATCTGTCTTCATTTCTGTTGAATAATTTTAGTCTCTACCAAGAATAGAAGCTGTTACTTTTTCTGTGTAATTACTGAAGTGATACAGTATACCTGGGGACCCCTGGTGGCCTAGTGGTTAGCATGCAGGACTCTCACCTCTGCGACCCAGGTTCGAATCCCAGCCAGTCCCCCGGGCAGATGGAGCCCGTTAGCCCTGTGAGGCCATCCATCTATGAGAAGGTCACTCTAAACAAACCTACGTCCTGAGGACTTCACTGCCATTGTCCAAGCTTGCTTGGCCCCGGCAGATGAACCTTAGGATTAAAGGGTGGGCTCAGTTCAGCGCAGGCTGTGTCTCACCTAAAAAATCCATTGCGCAGGCTGGAAAGGTAAAAAGACCTTTCCCCAAATCTTCGTTCACGAAGACTGGCCATTATTATTACAGTATACCTAAACTCAATTTATATCAATTTATGTTAGACTGAAGATCTTTGCATGTCTAAGGAATCGTTAATATGTTTTTAAAGGTAAAATTGAGTAGACTGTACCATTTGACAAGGTTTATTTCTTAGCTGTTTTTTCTGCCTCACTTTTTTTTCTGTAAGGTAACCATATCTCTTCAAGAAATTACTGTAGAATTGCTTAAGAATATGGCAAACTCTGTAGTTTTAAATTTGTTGTATGAGGTATATTTTTCTGGCAGACATCTGTACATTGACTAGAGATACTTGGATTGATTAATGTTCATACCACTTGTATTACTTAAATGTAGTGATTATATCCATAAATAGTTGCAATAATTTTTGCTTTTAGTGATTGTATCCAGTCTGTATGTACATTTTATGGACAGAAATTAGTTTAAATGATGTGATGCCAAATGACTTGTTTTGTGAGCTTAAATACATAAACTGTGACCA
Organism: Neopelma chrysocephalum; assembly: GCF_003984885.1. Taxonomy (NCBI): domain Eukaryota; kingdom Metazoa; phylum Chordata; class Aves; order Passeriformes; family Pipridae; genus Neopelma; species Neopelma chrysocephalum. Next base: position 5,675,543 of record NW_020897702.1, read on the forward strand.
CTCATCATGTTGCTATGGTGATTAGTGAATGCTCTAGTATATACGTTCATCCATAGGTTAGCTTTGAGTTTTAAAACTTCAATTAATTATTCTTGAAATGTTGCCATCTTTCTGATCAAAACACTCTGTTCCATTCTGTACCTCCTGCAATGTGAATTGTGTGCAGAGGAAGTAGAATAGCCACACCAGACATTTACTGTAGTAAATATTGCTTGTCAAAATGCAGTATTAACGAGACACAACATGCTGTCTTAATTCTGTTTTGAGTGTGTTCCACACAGAGGTTTATCTTCAGAAAACAATCCCTCAAATTCTTTTTTTTTTTTTTTTTTCAGGATTTGCTGCTTCTTGGAGCTACAGCCATTGAAGACCGCCTGCAAGCAGGTGTTCCAGAAACAATAGCCACACTAATAAAGGCAGAAATTAAGATATGGATTCTGACGGGTGACAAACAGGAAACAGCTCTCAATATAGGTATCCATCCTTCTGGTTACTCTGAATTTGTCTGATACATAGCAGGTTACATGCAAGATGTGCTGTGTGGGATTTTAAACAAAATCAGGCCTGCTTCATATAGGATGGTTCCTCTGTAGCAAGGCATGACTTTGGAGAAGGGGGTTTTTAGTGAAATCTTCACTATGAGTGTTGGGCTGTATTCAAATGTTTTGGTTTTTAAGGCAAAAGGGACATTTCTGCTCTTGATTAGGTGCAGTTCTTTTATGGAGTGAATATATGTAACTCTGCTTTCTGATGGCAACCGAAGAGCTCAACCAGACTAATGTTTCCGGTATTCTGTACGTTGTATGAAACTGATTTAGAGTTTCTTTTTTCTTACTGACTGCCTTTTGTAGGTTTAATAGAATTTGGGATATGATGAGAAATATGGTAATGCAAAGTGTGTAGATTACAGTTTCTTGCAAACTGTGTCTGTGAAAGGGGGTGGAAACTTGAATAATTGACCCTGATGGTACATCTGTTAGTACATTGTGATTGTTAGTGCAAGTGTGTTGCTGCTGATGCTCGCTATTGAGTGTGTGTGTGTGTATGGAGATCAATATTGGTTGTTTTATTGATGTATAATCCAGGTATCTTTGTCTCAACCTTGATGCATCCTGGTTTACAGGCTACACCCTTTGTAATGTGAAGAACCCCCAATGTGCAATGATGTGAAAAGAAAGTACAAATTCAAGGGTTTATTAGACAGGTGTGCTTCTGTACTGATGGAATACAGTGGTAACCTAATTAAGACATAGGTGTTTATCTGGTTACCTGTTTTTGCAGCATAAAACTGGAGAATTTTAAGCATTTGTAAGTTTAGGTTTGTTATTAGAAGCAGCCCTTAAACATTACATTCCTTTTTAGGTCATAAATGTGTCTGATAACAGTTTATATTCCCAACACCTATCCAACACCAAGATTTTTACTGTAGGAGTGGACTGAACTGGAGGTTGACATTGTAATTTCCATTCTGTTGCGATTAGATGCTGTGCTCTCTAGCACTTCTGCTACCGTGCTAGTCTTGCATTGGATATGCCACATGAGTAGGTCAAGTAAACACTCAAAACTCAAATCCTTCAGCCCTTTTCTCAGTGGGGATGCTTTCAAGGTGGGTAACCTGGGTAGCAGTACCTTGTACTGTCACAAAATGCAGCCATGGTTAAAATTTCTGAGCTGTGCCTATGCTGCCATTGTGCTTCATGCAACGCTAGTAATCTCCTAGGGAGTGGCTACTCAGGTCTTAACTTAGCAGTAAAGACTTGAGAAAGGAACATATCCTGATGTAAGCACATCCCCTACCATGCCATCCCATACCTCCCAAAAGTAGCATCTTTGGCAATATAATACCATGATGCTCTTGCATTCTTTTTGATGACTTTTCTCCCTGTCATAGTAAGTCTGCCCAGAGATGGGAAGACAAAATAGCACTCTGTGGTTATCTGACATCTCACATAAGTAAGTTCAGTTACAGACCATCACAGTTCTGCCAGGAGTAGCCTGAAATACTCCCAGACCTGTCTGCATGCAGTTCTAAATGTAAAAAGCTTAAGTTGTCCCCTTATTCATATAAATAGAGAGTCTTGAAGTCAAGATGAGCTCAAGAAGGCTAAAGAAATGTCTCCTTTAAGAGGAGGCAACCTATGCTACTAAGGTTCCATAGTTGCATTCAGATTTGCCAATTAGTCTGTTTAGGTGTAAGTTAAGGGGAACTTTAACAGCATATGTTGCTTTCTCAAGGTCATCTTGACTTCAAGATTCTCTTAAAACTGATGCTCTGTAACTGAACTTAAATTACCTTTAACAATTTCAGGCATTTTAATTTTTTTGTCTGGTTTGTTTTGTTTTCTTTTTTTCCTTTTTTTTTCTGTTTTGGTTGGCTTAGTGAAATTTCAGAATGTAGTCTACTTGACTGACTAGAATTTTTGTGTACTTCTCAAAACCAGATCAAGTTTCATGTGTCTTTGTATGTTGAAGTTGGTACCAAGAGATTAAATTAACTGTTAGAGTTGTAGAAGAAATAAGGTGGATGACTTAAGTAGACAATTGATTTAAAAGCTAATTATCTGGTTTGAATCACTTTATGCAGATTTTGCTTTCTTTATAAGCAGTAGTCAATGAGAGGAGGGAAGCATCATCTTTTGACTACTGAAAAAAAAGTATCTACAGATTTTGGCATAAGTACCTCAAATAAGTTGATATATTAACCAAGAGCAGGTAGTTTGAACACAAGTAAATGAGCTTTTTCTGATGGCTGTGAAGGAGACAAACTTCTAGCTTCTCTTTAAAACTGCTGGTTTGTTGTTTCTTTTATTATAGTAACTTGAGGAGAATAAGCATCTCTATTAAAACTTCTAAATTATCACTTTGTTTAATGTACAGTTTGGTACTAAAACTAATTAGCTTCATGTTCAAGTTAGCTTGTAAGTATAAATATGTGGCAGCCTTCCAGTTTTTGTATGTAACTCATTAAAACTGTAATAAACATTGAACTTAAAAAACACAACCCACATGTGCACTATGTTTCAGGTGTAAATATACTATCTGGGGAGTAAAAAGTATTTTCACTTTCTCATTGTGTGTGGAGGCTATCCTTATGGAGTCTTGCTTGCTGTATGGATATGTGTGTGTGTATTGAGGTATATTTGAGCTCTTGGCAGGTGTATCAAGGAGCTGGAGTACTTTGTTCTTCCAGCTTCCTCTTGATTCTTTGTTTTTCAGAATTTGCATATGTCTGTCTCCTGATTGCATTTTTGACTTCCCTGGAAAGTAGTCGTTGACCTTATTGTGGGGTGGCTGTATGCTTTCTACTCAGCCATGTGCCAATCAATAATTTTGCAGGTGAGGAGGGTGTTCATGATAAGCTTTAATGCTGATCAACCGTTTGAACTCTCTACCTCTAGAAAATGGGAGCTCCAGGTTCAGAAGCATCTTTGAGCACGACCTGCTAACAACTCCTAGAAGGGTTAAGTGTTCTTGTAGCTTCATCCTTTTTCTTCAATCAGTCTGCAGACTCTGGATCTTCATTGTCTTTCAGTGAGACAAAAACACCTATGACAGATTTCTGTTTACTACCATCCTGGTGCTCAGCAGGCTTACAAAAAATCAGAACTACTCTATTTCCAGTCATTAACTTCTTTAGGAACAGACTGGTTTTCTGGGAATGGGAATACAGTATTTTCTCAACAGTATCCCTCCCCTGAACAATGAATCAGTCTCTACAGTTGAGCTGAGTGCTCTTACCTAGTGTGTGCATTCATAGCTGTGAGCACTGCCTTAAAATCATAGAATGGTTTGGGGTTGGAAGGGACCTTTTGAAGACCTAGTCCAATCTTCCTGCTGTGGTCAGGAACATGTTTAACTAGATCAGGTTGCTTAAAACTCTGTCCAGCCTGGTCTCAAACACTTGCAGGGATGGGGCATCTGCAACTTGTCTGGGCAATCTGTTCCAGTCTCACCACCCCATCATAAAAAATGTCTTCCTCATGTGCAGTCTGAACCTACCGTCTTTCAGTTTCAAATGATTGGCTTTTGCCTGGCCACTACAGGCCTTGGTAAAAAGTCATACTCAGTCTTTCGTGTAAGCTCCCTTTATGTATTGAAATGTCTTCCCAGAGCCTTTTCTTCTCCAGGCTGAACAACCCCAACTCTCAGCCTGTTTTCATAGGAGAGATGTTCTAGCCTTTTGATAGTTTTTGTGGCCTTCCTCTGCACCCACACTAACAGGTCCATGTCTGTCTTGTGCTGGGAGCCCCAGGGCTGGATGCAATACTACAGGTGGGGTCTCGTGTTCAATTTTTCATCACTCATTATCCCCAGGTACTTCTCATTAGGACTGCTTTCAATCCATTCATCCCCATGTCTGCCCTGATTGATATTTGGGATTGCTGCAGCAAAGTGCAGGACCTTGCACTTGCCTTGCGCTTGTGGAGCTTCATTAGGTTCTCATAGGCCTACTGCTCAAGCCAATCCAAGTGCCTCCTGGTGGCATCGCTTCCCTCGAGTGTATCAACTGCACAATTCAGCTCTGTCTTGTCTGAAGACTTGCTCAGAGTAAACTCGATCCCATAGCATGTCACTGGGGAAGATACTGAATGGTATCAGTCCCAGAACTGACCCTTGAGGAACAGTGCTCGTTACTGGTTTTCATTTGTGTGTTGCACCACTGAGTGTAACTCCATGGGTGTTGAACCATTGACTTCAACTCTTTGGATGCAGGTGTGCAGCCAGTTCCTTACTCATCTAGCAGTACATCCGTCAGACCCATATCTTTCCAATTCTGAGGTGAGAACACTTCTTGATGAGCTGTGCTTTTTTACAGTTGAGGAAACTGAAGCAATGCCAGCACTCTTGCCTATATCCCTATGCAAGTTTGTGCCCTCCCTGAACACACAGGATAATCATTCTTGCCTCAGATGCTGGATTCTGTATGCCTGCAGTACCAATGTGCCTGTAGGCTATGATCCTGAACTCTGGTTATAGCAGTCTTTCTCCCAGGACACTTGAAGTCCCAGAAGTACCTGATTCATCTGCTTCGTGGACTTGTAGTCAGACTTTTAAATTACAGAGCTAGATATCAACTTACAGGTGTGAATTGACATTTTATATCTGGCTTTGAACCAGCAGCTGATCTTACTCTACTCAGAAGCATTGAGAAAACTATGTATATACGTTAGAGAATGTATTTTTGCTTGCTGTATTAGTATTGCCAGTAATAACTATTATAAAACTATTATAAAACTTTAAGATATTACTGCAAATGTCTAAGATTATTACTGGTAGTCTCACAGTTGCCAGCTACTTTGCTTTATACTAGTGTTGGATTTTAATATCATCTTAGCCCTGGAATTGTATATAATGTATAGATCTTCTATAAACCCTTGTTAGGCTTGGCTTACATTCTTCTATTCCAGTCTTGGTCTTCCTGTTTTAATGTGATAGAAAGATGCAAAATAGCCTCAATTGCAGGGTAAGTTTATCTGAATCCATGACTTCCAAGATGCACAGCAGAGCAACTCTGTTTTCCACAGTATCTTTTTTTTCTTCCTGCTTGACTTGTAGAATGGCATCTTGCTCATTTTGAAAGAGGTAAAGTGAAGCAGTGGTTTAGAAACTACAGCTTGCTATTGCAGCTGCTGTTCTAATCAAACACCACTAGAAAATTTTTTTGAATTAGTTATGCTGAGTTTATATGCTACTGTACAAGACTGTTGCCATTGCCTGGGGAAAGAATAACCCTGGTATGGAAGGAAGTGCTTAAATTTGTACTATTCTCTTTTTCCTCTCAATAAAAGTAAGGAAGTGAGTTTTCAGCCTGGGACTAACTTTTAAAAATGGCAAACTGACTTGAGAAAAAAGTCAGTGTTTTGTCTATACCTGCTGGAGGTTTGTTGCTCAGTTCTGTACTACTGCCTAAGACTTGTTCCCAGGCAGAATCAGAGGCTATCTGCAAAGCTTTCATGCTATAGGCTGCATTTCATTAGAATATATTTCATCCTTTTCCCAACAGGTGTGTGTGTGAGTTCAATGTCATTCTGTATTGCTCTCTGAAGCAGAAAGTAAACCTTGGCTCGTTAACACAACTAAGATGAAAATGTATTTGCAAGGTTGCACTTGATATTCATAGTCTATACAGCTGTGAAAATGGAGGACAAACTAAGCTTATGCAGATAATCAAACCTGCTGCCTGAGAGTGCCTGGCTGTGTGATGTAAGCATGTCTTCCACAAAGGAAAACAAGGGATTTACTTTCTTGACAGAAGTCACTCATGGAGGCATGTTAACCCTGGATTATGCCTACAAAACTAGCCCAATTATAAAAACTTTGTAGCCTGAGGAAATGATTTGCATTGCAATTGATGAGCCAGTATGGCCTTCCTAAGGAACCAAGAATCCCATAGAAAATGTCATGCCTCAGTTGTTCTGTTGCTGTTGTAAGATATGGAAAGAGGCACTTCATCTTTTCACATTGACTATACTGTTATGCTTTTGAATCAGTCAGCCTTACAGTGGTTCCTCACTGGGACATTAGTCTTACAGTGCAATAGCCTCCAATCTCCGTATGAGAAAAGAGACTTCCTAAGATCTCATTTTATTTGACAGCAGTTTCTTAAACTTGCTGTAATTCATTTCTATAAAAAAACGCAGTAGAAATACAAAACAATTCTATTGTATTTCTTTTTACTGTGTAATTTAGATGAGCAATAAAAGGTGTGTGCTTCAAATAAATTCATTCTCTGCTGTTTTATTAAGCATACGTGACTGTGTCAACTCCAAGTGAACTTGTATGTGCAAGTGAGCTTTTAGGATAAAGCAGTGAGATTGGTCTGATGCAAGTTTGCATTTGCCTCTTGCCATTAATATGAGTGGGAATTAAACCGTTTGTTCTACAAATGCTTATACTGTTATACATGTAAGAGAGGTTTTGGTTTGGGGTTTTTTTTTGTCTTGAGAATTTTCGTTTTCCAGTTTGGTGTCCTGGCAACTGTGCAGAACTGCCTTCTGACTGCTGCTCCAGACTATGGCAACTTGCTCTTTCTTGTTCTTTCATGTCCCAGTCCTACACTAAGAATAAGCTACTACAGTTACCTGATTCCGATAGGGCTTAGTAGGGCCTCTGTGTGTGTCATTGAGCTCTAGTTTTTAATGATGCTCAGAACCTTCCACACTGAACTCTCCAGAGTAAAAAATGCTTATGTAAGCCCAAGTGTGGGCTAAGGGGACTGGGTAGCACCAACTAATCCATGTGTGCACTTCTGGTCATCTGGCACAGTTGCAACTGTGCATTCAGATCTGTTCCTGTAGTGTGTGGAAGGCAATTCTGCCTCCAGTGTAGATGAAAAAATAAAATACCTTTTGCTGTAGGGCTGTAGGCTGTATTTGATTCATCTAGTTTACATGGTGCTTTCTTTAATTAAAACATCTCAAGTGATATATTTGAAAGTGCAGATAAAACTCAGCCACTGTTGCTAGTAAAATTGTCATTCTGGAGTGTGTCCTATGCACCAGTGTTTCCAGTAGTCTGTCTGATAGGAGTAACTGCTCAAAAAGTAAATTGTCATCTGATCTATAGATGCTTATCTCAAGGTTGAGCTCAACCTTAGATAGTCTTCCAAAAAGTAAATCCTTGTGTGTTGTTTGTTTTTTTTTCTCTTGCAGGGTACTCTTGCAGACTCATTTCACAGAGTATGTCTCTCATCCTGGTCAATGAAGAATCACTAGATGTAAGTAAGCAAATTCTGGTATAAGTCTTGGCAGAAGGAGGTGTTATTAACAAGATGGAAAGTTGTTGAGCTTTCTCATTGAATTTCTCTTGCTTGCCCTTAGGGGTAGCAAGATAAACAATTAATGCTAAAACACAGATGTGTTGTGCAAAATGTGCTCCTGAGGTCTTCAGTCACAAGCTGTACAAATCAAACTGAAGTCTCAGAACAAGAAATTTATGATGTTCATGGGTTTACTTCTGGTGCAAACTGGAAAAAACATGTAGCATGCCATCAGGAATATAATTAGGCTTTTAAGGTATGGATATAGGAGTAACATGTTTGAAGAAAGGAAAACCAAAAAATAAGCTAAATAAGTAATTTCAGTGTAATAAGCTATCTTCAGTATTGTATGGAACAGCTGTAACCAAACCGAGGCTTGAGCAAACTACATTGTGAGCTGCCTATGTACAGTAGCTTTTAAAACCTTAAATCAAAAATTGCTGGTAAATGATTGCCATGCTCCTCATCTATGTGTAAAAATTAACTAGAAAAATCATACACTTGTACATGAATCTTCTCAGAAGATCTTTTCCTGCTCTGTGTGTTTCAATGTCAGTATCAGTATTTGATATCACTTTGATTTCTGTCAGAGGTATTTGTAGAATAGATGAAAGGATCTATAATAGGCAGCATCCGACATTTGCATTTAGAGTTGGCAGTTCATTGTGCTTGACTGCATGGGAAATGCAAAGCTTGTATCTGAGTGTCAAAGGAGTTACTGGATACCTGCAAATCTGGTGGAAGTGGGTAATACTATTGTGGTGAAGTTACCACCTGATAAGTGTTATTTTCCAGTTGCCTTGATATGATTCCAATAATTTCATGTGTAGCAATGTTTGGTTACAGAATCTGGCTGTAAAGAGTATTGGAAATTTATCAGTAAACATAAATAAAGGAAGCTTTCAGAACATGAACTTGACCCTTGGCAAGTTTGATGACACCAAGCTGTGTGGTACAGTCGCTACACTGGAGAGAGGGGGTGCCATCCTGAGGGACCTGCACAGGCTTGAGAGGTGGGCCTGTGTGAACTTCGTGAAGTTCAGTAAGACCAAGTGCAAGGTCCTGCACCTGGGTTGATGCAGTCCCAAGCACAAGTACAGGCTGGGAGGAGAATGGATTGAGAGCAGCCCTGAGGAGAAAGACTTGGGGGTATTTAGACAAAAAGCTCAGTATCACCCAGCAATATGTGGCTGCAGCCCAGAAAGCCAGCTGCATCCTGGACTGCATGGAAAGAATCACAACTAGCAGGTTAAAGGAGGTGATTCTTCCCCTCTACTCTGCTCTCATGAGACCCCACTTGCAGTGCTATGTTCAGCCCTGTGGACTCCCAACACATAAAGATGTGATCCTGTTAGAGTGAGTCCAGAGGAGGGCTACTAAGTTGGGGTCTGGAGTGCGTCTTCTATGAAGACAGGCTGAGAGGGTTTGGGCTGTTCAGCCTTGAGAAGGGAAGGCTCTGGGGAGACCTTATAGCACCTTCCAGTATCTAAAGGGGACCTGCAAAAAGACTGGAGAGAGGGGCCTCTTACGAGGGTATTGAGTGATAGGATGAGGGGGAATGGCCTTACGCTGAAAGAGGGTAAGTTTAGATTAGGTATTAGGAAGAAATTCTTTTACTAGGGTGGTGTGACACTGGAAGAGGTTGCCCAGCAAAGCTGTGGATGCCCCATCCCTGGAGGTGTTCGAGACCAGGCTGGATGGGGCTTTGAGCAACCTGGTGTTGTGGAAAGTGTTCCTGCCTGTGGCAGGGTGATTGGAACTAGATGATGATCTTTAAGGTCCCTTACAACTCTAACCCTTCTATGATTCTATGAAAAAAAAAAATTGAGAACCACGGCATATCAGATGAGGAGAAAAAAAACCCTTATTGGTATACAGTTGATGGTCTTTTAAGTGAAGAAAATGGATGATTACATGATACATCATGAAGACATACCTAATATTGCAGGTGACTGCTGCTTTAGCTCAGATACCATATATTTTTCAAAAACATGAGCACAAGCTTGTGGAGCTTCTAAACTGGTTCATCAGAAATGCTTTGTATTAAATCAGTATTGTTTTCAAACTAAAGTAAATACGTTATTCACCAAAGTACTCTTGTTGCCCTTCTGAATGTAGAATTGAATTTCTTATAAGTCTGAGTAGGAGACTTGTGATTTGTTGATAATTGCTGCTAGTTCTTTTAATTCTGAGGTGTCTCTAGCTACTTACTGCCAATTTTTCAGTGTGAGATCTCCATAGTAGTATTTATTTTGTGTTACACCTGTAACAGAAATTTTGACTTCTGTTCAACCGAGCTTAAAATCTATCACTAGAAGATTCTCACACTGGAATTCTGTAGCATTATATTTAATATATTCCACCTCTGAAATCCATTAATACTAAAAATGAGTTTTTACAAGATCCAGGTTGAGCTTAGAGCCTTTAAATATTGATACACTTACCCCTTTGTGCAGTCCCTGTGTGACCTTTCCCCCCCACTTCTGCTCTTTGGCATGCAGTAGCAGGTGAGATGTGATCGAACAACTGTCTTGCCTTGGTTTTGAGAGCTAAATTTTTTTCGAAGTCATGTACTTCAGGAGAAAAATCAATCATTCAGGGAACTCCTGGGAATAGAAAAGACTAATCCCTAGCTTGATTCAGCTGAATTCTAGAAACTTAGCATAATAATCTGCAAATGTCTATCCCTTATAGACTTAACCAGATGCATACAGATACTCACTTGTTTTTTTCTTTTCCTAATAAAGGTTTCTGAAATGAGAATATTTTGAGCACCAGATTTACTTTGAATGTAATTATTGGACTCAGTTTCTGCTTAATTAAATTGGAACACCATAAAGTCTTACTGTGCAGCTCTTAACCTGGAAAAATTTCTTTCATTGGCATCTTTAGAATTTGAGTTGTGAGAGAAGTGAGAGGGGTAGCTGAAGAAGGGAAATCGGGTGATTCAGAGAGACCCCGTCTACTGGATATTACAGCCAAGGAATGTCGGGTGTGTTCCTCCCCATCAGTCCTGTAGAAAAAAGAGCTGGGAGCTATCAATTGCTTATCACATGGAGTTGTATTTAATAGTAGTGGAAGGGCAACACTGGAGGGATGCAGTTCTGAACTTGTGGGTAGTATTTTGCTATAAAGTAATTTTGTTGATTTAAATGGAGCTGCACAGTGAATGTGTTCTGCAGAACTCATGTGCCTGGACTGACAGTCTTCATCTGGCGTTATACACAGATGTGTAACCCACAGCAAATTGATACTCCTGTGTAAGAACTCTCAATGCTGGTGTCTGTTAATCAGATATGACTAAAAGTATAAGCAGAAGTTGGCTTCTGTTGCTTTTGGGATCCTGGTTCTTTTGCAGTAGAGAGGACATCTGTGCCTTATCAGCGATGTCATGCCGATTACTCCCAAAAAATGGGGGTGAAGTTATTGTCAGCTTTTCAGACTAAACCCAGAGTTACCTAGTACTCCAAATGCTCCAAAGCATTGGTATCATGTGTACTTCAGTCATAGTAAAAGATAATAAGGGATGCAGATATGGCTGGGAAGATGAGAACAAGCTCTGTACTACTAATACCTTGTAGATGCTTTGAAGTTACATCTTGTGTGTTGCATTAGGGAGGAAACTGGGATTTTTGTCTCTCCTGCTATCATGTGCCCACATGCTTTGACCAAGGAAAACTGATCAGTGCAGGCAAACTCCGTTTTAGCTGAGCATCAGCTCTCCTTCAGAGAGGCATCTGCCATGGTCCTCTACTTATGGCTAGTAAGTTACTTCGGTAGTTACCAGTCAGCCTGGAATAGTAATCAACTCTTCTGTGGACACTGGGGATTTGCCAAGGAAGCTAATTAGGAAAAGAATACATTTCTCTATTGTACCAAGCTTTTCTTATTGGTCAAATTTCTATTTTTCTTAATCTAGAAATAGCTATCAAGCCAGTAAGTGGTTACATAAGGAACAGTGTCTAGTAGTCAGATTAAGTCTTCAAAAATGTTAGGTAGAAGGGGTTTAGGGTTTTTCTTGTTTGTTTTTGAGGAACAAATAGGATCTTTCATAACTCCAGGTATTTGCTAATCTGCGTAGAAAGTTAGTTGTATGGATGTGGAAAATATACAGCTCTTCTTGTGAAAAGCTGCTTTGATTTGAGTGTGCTGTGTAGAATTAGAAATGAAAGAATATAGGTGTTACCCGGACCTGTAGGTTTAAATACACACAGGACTGTGTAACTTAAGTGTTAGATTACTATTTTTTCAGGAAGTAATACTAATAGGTTTGAGCTGTGAGTGGTGAATGAGTTGGGCTGGTATTTTTGTTTCATCCTGCTTTTACTTTTCAGAATTCATTAATTACTGTTCTCCCTTATCTGTGGCTCTGTTTTTTCTCTTGGTGTTTTCTGGCACTGTGATAGTTGATGTGGATGAAGTGGGGGTACTTGGACCTGAAGGAATGCAAGGACCTTTAGGAGTCCTAAGAGAAGGTTACTAAATAACTCTTCTTTCCATAGCTGAAATTTTGGGGGTGGGGGAGGCTTCTAAAAAACCAAACACACTATTTTCAAAGTTACTTTTACTTTCATATCTTGTTTTATGAGTGGTTGTTTTTGACAAAAGCCAGAAAAGATCTTGCAGATTTAAGCTGCAGGTACTTAGGGGGTTAATGCCTTGTCCATGCTATAGGACAGAATAGATCATATTACATAGAAATGGAAAGGAAGAGTGTGTTCCCTGAATTCCATCTAAAATTTGCTGTCTTGTTTATAAGAGTTCTCATATGTTAAAAGAAAATGACTGGGAATAAACCCTATTTCTCTTAAAACTGCTAATGATCTTCACATATGTGAAGGCTTGTATCAGCAGATGATCCTGAGTATTATCCAGATCTGTTTTCCGTTGTGTAGGTAACAATATAATAATGGCTTCAGCTGGATGGTGAAGGAAGTATCTGTGTGCTTTGAAGATGGGATTCTTTGCAGCGTACTGATAACGCTTATTTCTATTAAACACAAGAGACCACAGAAACATAAGGATGCGTAATGAAGTGTTAAATGGATTTTGTTAAATGAGAAGCTACCAGGAAATGCAATTTTTGCTGATATTAAATCATGATGGTGTGTTTTGAGGGGAATAAGGCTAAGCTGGTGTCATGTGTAGGTAGAGGAGTTTTGGATAATGATCCTCTTGATTGACATGGCTAATACTGCACATCTGTAAAAAGCATTCAGATTTGTCTTTTGTGATGAAGGGTAAGAACTAAATAGTCCTCCTCTCAAGATACTTTTGTATCTGATCTTCTGCTTTTATTGAAGAGGAGTCTCTTGTTCCTGAAAGTCTGTGTGTGGGTTTTAAGAATAAGCAGTGTTCCTTTCTTGGTGCAGAGCCAGCCTAAAGCAATAGGATTTATTTATCTGCAGTGTTAACTTCATGAAGGTAGTGGAGAACTAGCTGTTTCAGGGTAACAGGGTATGTATCATATATTCAGAAAATAGAGATATGGATATCTGTGGTCTTACTTTTTTGGTTCCCATAATACTGACTTACTACTACTTTGTTAAATCCTTTTCTGAAGATTATTTGCTTTTTCATGATAATTAGAGAATCATTCTTGCAGCTGAAGCTTGATTACTCCAAGCCTGCCCATCAGTCACATAAAGGAATACATCTCTTTCACATGGAAATGAAGAAAAAAAGATGTTTTACATCTGGTTGAAGCTAGAAAAAGTCCCATAGAAATTTCTCTGGGTTGATCAGTCTGTCAGAGACTACAATTAAACAGTTCTCTAGCTGTATGACTTTAGTACCTGACTAAGTATGTGTTCCTTCTGCTTTTTAACCTTCTACAGAGGGGAACTGATCAGAGGAATCTTTTAGAGACTTGTAGGGTTCTTGCCTACCTTTGCCACAATGTTATATGCTTTTCTTTTTTTAACTGAAAAATGTGTTAAGGTGCATTTTCACATTTCAGTATCTCGAATCTTTTAACTGAGATAGTGATGCTGGAGGATCAGTGTTTCTCTTTCATATTTACTAAGTGTTTTAATCAGCTTATCTTCTACAAATCTAGGTAATGAGTGTGATCTCCTTGCCATAGCTTCAAGATAAAAGTGATTTGGATATCTTGAATTTTCAACTAATTCCCAAATCCTAAATTATCATAACCTGTGTTCTAAGCAGGCCTAAAATCACAGTTCTGAAGTGTCAGAATGTAATATTCTTTTGGAGACCTTTGGGAATGGGTGCTCATCAGAGCTGAGGTGATTCATATGTCCCCCTGAAGCTTCCTTCATGCTGGGTTGTATGTATGTATGTATGCTTGTCATGCACTCTGGTTTTTCAAGCTAGCCAGGCAAGGTAAGAGTGTACTTGACAAGCTCCTGGCATTCCTGATGGACACCAGGGTTATGGTCATGTTAGTAAGACTTATAGAGAAATTGCCTCATGAGTTTAGAATTGGTGTAATCTCTTCAGTTCATTCAGCTTGAGTCTTGTGCTCCTCTTGGGTAAAGCTTTTTGCTTCTATCCAGAAATAGTCTAGTTTAGGAAAACAATCAAATTCCTCGGTAAACTTAGCCATTCACTTACACAGCTGTGTTCTACCTCCTGTCTCACCATGATGAAAGTGACATAAGTGATCCAGTATGGCAATTCACATAACAAAGCCCTCAAAAATTTTAGGTGAAAGCCCAGTTCCCTAGTCCATCATTTTGCTAATATGTTCCTTTGTTAAATGCATGTGCCTTTGGATCCTTTTGTGTTTGTTTCTGGTCAGGTCAAGAACATTGTTCAATACAAGATGGTTTTACTTTTTCTTACTTGTTATCTGGAACACTAAATATAACTAACTTCATCCCAGAAAGGTAATCTGGATGTTCAGTTCTACATGCATGTCCCTCTTGTTTGAAGTATGGCCATAGGCATTAACATCCTTCAGATTAATCTTGGGAGCACATCTTTTCTCTGAGACAAGAACTGTTCAGCTGTGGAATATACTGATTTGGGGCCTCTGCTGGCATATGAAACAGTGACTGGAGAGTAGAAATTAATGTTCATACAAACTTTCCAGATTTAAGGACTTGCTTCCTCTTCAGGCTGATATGTACAACCTGCATTCAACTCTGATCTGCTGTGACACTCTGGAAAAGAGAAAGTGACCCCTGAGACAACTGTATATTCAAGTGTTTTTCAGCCTGGGATGATATTGATAATAGGTTGACAATATCCAAATTCCACTAGAAGACTGAGAAATGACAGTGAGTACTTAGTGGAAAGCTGGATGTAAAATCTTTGTCCATTTTCTGTGTCCAGCAAAACTGACACATCACAATGAAGCTTTCCTCTGATTTGAAAGATTGAGGAATTTGGTGTCCGTTATTTATTCAAGTTCTTGTAGCTAAAGTGTAGTATTCACTGAAATACAGCTATTTGTAGAAAGACAGGGTATCAAATTCTGTAGTACAACTAGGGACCGTTTACATGGCTAATGGTGACCAAGGTCGTATGGCTTCAAGAACTCTGTGTCCTTGGGGGTGGGGAGGAGGGGGAAGGACAGCAGAGCGTGTATGTTTGGATACACAGTTTAGTAGTCTGTAGAACTCTGGGAAAATGTGGATTAATAAAACCAATTAATAGTGAAGGGGCTTTGTAAGATCTAGGTTGGTATGGTAATAATTTGTCTTGATTATAGAATTAAAATTTCAGAATTTATCTGTAGATAACATAAGGAAAGGGGGGATGGGTTCACAACTAGCTGATTTTTTTGAAAACTTGTACTTTCTTTTCAAGTTATTAAAACTTAATTGGTCTGTCTATAGTAGGTTTAATATTATCAAGTTCTCAAGGGATTTATAGTTCTATCCAGGGCTCTACAGTTCAGTAGACAGAGTTAATAGGTTTAGTAAATATTAATAAAATAAATCTATTGTATAACTAAATCTTTAGGGAAATTACTCTGGTGGTTTAATTTTAAAAAGGAAACATGATCTTGATGATTTTCAGGAGTTTTCTTATTAAAATTATTTTTAGTAATTGAAGTGGGTATCATATTTATTAGATAAACTTTAATAAAAACTTCAGATGTATAGAGTAAACTGATAGGGAACTAGCTGGTGTGTTTTTAAAACTCAGGGAAAAAGAAGTCTTTGAAAGTTAGTGTTCACTTCAGGGAATGGTGTTTGTTTGACTAGAAAAGAGAAGCCTGCCTGGGGCTTTCTTACAGAGCATCTTTATATTCTTGGCTTTAAAAAAAAAAGTAAAAGTGCTGGAAGCCATCAGGATAAAAGCAAATCAGGTGTTGTGTCCAGCTTCTCAGTTGAGCGGGTAGCAGTGTCTCTGCTGGGCAACAGTTATACTGTGTCAATAAGATTTGTTTCCAGTTCTTTCTAGAATTAGACTAAAGCAGTGAGACATGAACAGTGCAGCAGCAGAGCTGTTCTTGCTTCCTGAGCTACCTGTGGATGTCCAGAACATGTCAGTGTTCACCAACTGAATATGGGAATAGATTATTGGTTGAAGCTGTGAGGAATATTGATCAGCAGTGTTAAGACTTTGCCAGATTTGAATGCAGAGATGAGTCTGAATTTACGTGAAATGCTGTTGTAAAACCCTACTTTATAATATAGAGCAGTTCAAGTTAAACAGAACTAGCATCTATGTATGGGCTGCCCTGTGACCTCTAGATGCATTATGCCATGCAGTCATTCCTAGCAGTGGCAATTGCCAACAAATACATGTCAGTTTTAATGTATTTTGCTTTTAAATCTACAAGGAATAAGCAAGCCTCTTTTAGAGGAAGGAAGGGGATAGAATGAGTTATTTGTGGGAGTCTGGCAGAGTATAGAGTAGCTAAAAAAAGATGCACTTTCCTCTGTGGTTCGTTACCCAACATTAGCAGTTTTATTGGAACTTTTATTGTAGATGGACAGAGTATGTTAGAGAAGTCAAATAAGGACAGTGGAGAAATCAAATGTGATGGGTTTGGAGGGAGAAAAGGCAACAGATGGTTGTTTAGTTTGTTTGGTGTTTGGGATTTTTGGGTTTTTTGTTTGTATGAAGGAAGTATGTGAAACTTCTTAAGAAATGGAAATTCTCTCGCTACTTGAGGTTACAAATAAAGTATACCTTGTGACAAATAATTTGATTCACGGTTGTGCAGCACCCAGGAGCCACACAGCCCTTCAGTTAAGGAAATCTGCAAATCAGAGGGATAGTTCTGGCAAAAAAGTGTTAAAAAGTATGTTTGCCAAGAATAGTAGGAGCTCAAGGTGCTGTGCTCAAGGAAATAAAAAGTTGCTGCTCTAGCTCTTGTACAGAACTGTAGTAGAGTTACTAACCTCCCAAGAGCAATGTAGAGCTTCAATGTAACTTTTTGTGGTGGTCACTTACAGGAAATTCTCAAACTAAATATTATTCAAAATAATGGTAGTCATGTAGGACCAAGCATGAATCTAGGACATCTCTTAATTTTATAAGTGACAAAGCACTCCTACTCAGACTGCCTTAATCTCTGCACTGGGAATTAGTTACCTTGACTGTTTACTGACCTAGCTGCTTTTCATTGCCTACTCACTGAACATAAAATCTTGGAGTGTCTCTATTTGTCAATCACAGATGCATCTTCCAAAAAAGTGCCTGATTCCTTACTTGGGTTTTGGCTCTTAATTTACATGCTGTTATTGTTGCTGTCATTGGTATTCTAAGATAATTTTAAATGGATAGAAGCTTGTTACATATGTGCTTAACAGAAGCCTGGTGCTAATATGAACTACAGTAAACCGCATATTTTAAGGACTAAATAAACTAAATAACATGGACTAAAATAGGAAAAAAATTTTTTTTTATGTTCTAATAAGACATAGAATACATTGTGCTGTGAAAATGGCCAGTGTGATTTTAAGACCATGTCTGCTGCCTAATAAATGCAGTTTCAGTAATCTTGAGTTTGGGTTCTCATGTACGGTTGGCTGGTTACAATTTTCTTTTCCATTAAGCATTTTTGGAACACATCATTATTTATGAGCAAAGGTTAACTAAGGCCTGAAGGAAGCTCGAAGCAACAAAGTATAGATGTATTTGTAGCAAGACCACTGACCAAGCTCAGGATAATTACTGCTGCATGTTATTTAAAGGTAGAGTCTTTGTTATTCAACTCTGCTAGTGTCTTCTAAAAGATGCTGTTCTACCTTAAACAATTTCAATGTCCAAATCGGTTGCGGCTAAATACCTAGTTCCCACATGGTATGATTGCAATTTACATAGTCAGAAAGGCAGCCTGTATGATGTCAGAATGAATATTTTGGTCTTAAAGTTGTGAATATTGTTGCCTGAACTGTGTGTTTCTTTGCAATGGAATTAGAGCTCTGAAAATCATTATGGTGCTGTCTTTTGAAACAGTACCTTAGTGTAGACTTTTTTTACTGTGTGAACACGATCACCTTGTCAGCTAATGAAATAAGCTTTAGGAGGAATGCAGTATTTGGAGACTTGAGAGGTTGGGATAAATGGGGGCTCAGCATCTCGGAGTTTCAGAGGTCTTGCATACAGTCTAAAAAATGCTGTGATAAACTTCATTATTTTTGGTATTTCTGATTCTTATGAGAATTCATTGTGTCAGGTAAAGCATTTGTTGACTTGGAGAAGGCTTTTGTGGATTTTGTATTAGATGTAAAATACTAAATTGCTGAAACCAGTTGTTATATGATATTAAGGTTATATAATATTAAGACTGTTTCAGTGAGTAATTGTTTGTTTGAGAGCTCTCCCACAGATTCTTATCAATATCGGAACTTCAAGATTATTAAAGCAGTCGTATGAAGTTCCTTGAAAGTTAACCTTAGTTGAGCATCAGGACAGCTCTTACAAAATGCTCCTTGGATAAATCATTCAGTCACTGAAACAAGCAAACGTATATCATTTTCATTCCTCTCAAACATACTACCTGGGATTGTTGTCTCCTGTGTAGCTTTGAAAGTACGAAGACACTAAATTGTCAACTGAACACATGTAGTCTTTCAAATGTACCGTTTGTCTGGAATTTCGGTGCTGGCTGAACTATGGATGGGCAAGAAACTGCCTTAAACATTAAAGCCTGTGATGGCAAGGGCAGATGGTGTTTTAGTGTAATTTTATGTAGTATTAAATAGGACTGTGTTTAGTGAAGGCCATTTTTCTGTTCCTGTGCAGCTTGGAGGTGCTCAGAATGCTGAAGACTTTACTATATTTTTTTCAAATAATCTTAGTTAACAAAATTACTAGGAGTTCTGCCTAGGGAACAGTTGAGTGGAGGCATTTCCTTCCTTTGATCTTCAAGGAGGCCAGTGGCAAAGTTGCCCTCATTCCTGCTTGTATCCTTTTCCACCGCTACATAAGGATGTGTCAAGGCCAGACTATGACCATGCAGTGCCTCTCTGAAGCTGCTGTCAGGAGATGTGTGCTTGTTCATGCACATCACCCTTTCCTAAGGATATAGCCTATGCTGACAAGGTAATGCTATTTAAGGGAGTCAAGTAGCATAAAATAATCTCAGGCTACTGACTGATATTCAGAAAAATCTTGGTGCCCTGTACTATCATCTCTTGTAAACCCTTAGCTTTTCGTGTTTTATCATGTTTTCATGTTATGTTATATTCATGTTTTTAAAACCCTCTGTATAGGCTTCAGGGTCTTCAGGAGCCCCCAGCCATTTAGTTTTATCATTAAACCCACTCTCTT
Source organism: Neopelma chrysocephalum (assembly GCF_003984885.1). Lineage (NCBI taxonomy): Eukaryota > Metazoa > Chordata > Aves > Passeriformes > Pipridae > Neopelma > Neopelma chrysocephalum. The sequence continues at coordinate 5,695,002 of NW_020897702.1, forward strand.
CTGACCAATTGAAGCTGTGGTATAGTAGGAAACCCTTTTTATAAAATAGATTAAATTAATTTGACTTGGAATTGAAGTAAAAATCAGTATAAAAAGTGACCATTGTATTGTAGCTTGTGGACTACCTGTGGTGAGCTGGTCCATACACTCAGGTACCCATTCTGAGACTTCAGGACGTGAGTGGAGGTTGTACCTTGCTGCTGGTTGTCATGTACCATATGGCAATGGATGGGCTGGAGGAGCTGCCTGCCTTGTGCTCTGTTGAAAGGGTGGAACTAAAGACAGGAGGGTGGGTTTGGATCTGTGCCACATCCAGTTTGCTCACACGTGTGCTGCCAGTTGAAGTAATATGAATTGCTCTAACAAAGCTTGCTTATATTTTCTTTTTCAGACCTCTTTATTTTTCGTAGAATTGTCTGAGTTGGAAGGGATCTTAAAGATGATCTAGTTTCAACCCCTTCTGCCATGGGCAAGGGTGCCATTCCCTACATCAGGTTGCTCAGGGCCCCATCCAACCTGGCCTTGAATATGTCTGGGGATGCAGCTTCCACAACTTCTTTGGGCAGCAATTTTTATCCTTTTGTCACTCTAATCTGCTAAACCTGGATTGCAAGACAGAAAACTTGCATTTCTTTTGGTGTTTTGAAGGTAAATAACATCAAGCATGAGTTGATCTTGGTAGAACTCTATTAGAAAATCTGTTTGTACACCTTTTCTGACAAAGTTGTTAAAACTGGACAATCTTATGGTATTTATCTGATGTTATTGTTGTGTAGTACTAATTTGGTAATCAAACTGCAACGGAAGAGTTTGCATCCTGACTAATTTTATTTGAGTGAAACAAGTAAGTAGATTCAACAGGCTGGCTTGCATACAACTGTTTGGGTAATTCTGCCATGCTTTTCTCATTTAATGATCTAATGCTTTGCAGATAGTTCTGTTATGGGTCTCGTATCAGCTGGACAAGTATATAGCTATCTGGATTTCTGCAATCTTGATATTATGACACTGACTTCTTTAGTTTTCTTAATTTGTGTGTTGTGCCAGTGCTAGTGTTTTGGATAGCTCTCCTATCACTTTCCTTCAATTACTGAATGAGAGTTATTTGATCTATAGGTCTAGAACTGTTCAGATAGTAAAGATCTCTGCTGACCTAGCAGCAATGTTTCCTGGTATCTTGCTTGTGTTACCCAGTAGCATTTCTCTCTTTTCCTGTGTGTACCTGTACTTTCACACTGTAATTTATGGATTTAAAAAGCTGTAGTACAAGGTTAACGTTTTTAGATCTGCTACTATCCTCTTGCTTGGATGAAAAGCTATAGAGCTCTCACTTTTAGTTTTGAGACATGAGGGAAAATTCAGTTTCCCTACATCTTTGCTGTTCCAGTGTTACCATCTCCACTTCTTCCTCTGACAGTCTGTGTTTCCCAGGTGTGGGAGTGTCCAGGCCCTTGTCCTTTAGGACATCCTTGGTGTTTTCCTTGTTCAGGGTGTTCCACATCTTTTATCTGCCCTTGTGGGGCAATTTGGGTGCTGTTTTGTCTTAAACAGAAGCATGGTCAGGCTTAAGTGCCTTATTTGTAGTTGCTTACTGAAGGAGCTGGCTCAGGCAGGAGAAGGCTGCCTTGCTGTCTGCTTGCTGGGCTCTTGTTTTGTTAGAAGTCCTGAGAGGGCACAGATGGGACTGAGGCCAGGAATGAAGTGTCTGAGATAGCCTGCCTACTCCTGAGCAGCTGCCAAAGGGTGGGAAGCCTGACCTAATTCTTTAAGAAGTCAAAGTGATCCCAGTTGGATGGAATCAATGAGTGTGCATGTTCCCCATTTCTGGGAGGCTATTGAGGAAGAGATAAGGTCATGGGAGTACAGCTTATATCAGATCCTCCTGGCAACACCTTTGTGTGTTGCTTTATTTGCCTGGTGAACCATGGGTAAAAAGGAAAAATACATAGTCCAAGGAGCATGAGTAACTTCTGATGCTTGTCATGCTGTAAAGGTAGAAGTAAAATCTCAAAGGGTATTTCAAGAACTGTAAGTTCTCTCATATTTCTGTTCAATACCTGTATTGTGTCTAAATCAAAACCAGAGCTTTAAGCAAACAACTTGGGTTAAAAGCAATCTGCTTCTTAAAAGTCAGTTTTATTACAGAGCTTGCCTGTGCTAATCACTCACTCTGGAACTTGCTCTGCTTCGCCTGGAGAAGCAGATTTGATAGTACACAAGCACTTGAAAGGAGGACTAACATGACAAGTTGGCTTGTTGCGTGTCTGAGTCTGTCTTGAGTAGCTTAGAGTTTATAGTTTGCTGTTTGGCTTAATTCTCAAAGCAGTTTCCTTTTACTTAAGTGCGGGAATAACTTTGGCTATGAACTGACAGTGGTATGGCCTCTGTTACTTACACTAGCATGCAACTGAACTATTAACTGCACAGATGCAAATAGTGGTTGGGGTTTTTTCAAGGGGGATTTTGGAGAGGAAATTGAGAGTGGAAGACTAAAAATAATTGAAGCTATAGCTTTCCCTAGCCCTATTTAAATTTTATTGGTCTGTTGAGAGGAAAATTCCGTCCTTCCAACTTTATTGTGATGTCTTACAAATTGATATTACTTTAGGTGAAAAGGTAAAACCAAAACTTTCTTTTCCAGACTACCTATGTAATATGACTTGAAAATATGAAATTTTTTTCTTAGTGCATTTCTGAAACATGCTTATATCTGTACCAACAAGGTAAGTGCAACATTAGAAAAGCATGTTGTACAAATCAATCTACTCAATATTGTATTTCCTGTACATGGTATTGTTTTGGAGAAAAGACAAGTTCTGTCATCTAGTCTCTATTTAATTTTGACTAGTGTTCAGTCTTTTATACATTAATGTCAACATGGATTCCTTAGTTGCTAGCAATGATAAAACTCCTTTAGTGTAGCCTTGGCTGCGTTGTTGGCTGTTATTTCTCTAAGGAAAGTTTGTTCTAATTCCATTGAATCAGGATGGCTATATTTTATATATATCAATCATAATATATGTATGCACTGCTTCATGTATATAAAAAACCCCATACACAGATAGGGACATAAACATATGAAAAAGCGTCTGTAGCAGAGATCTAGTTCTTTAAAGCACTCTATCGCTCTATTAGGGGTGACCTAATTGTGGCCTCCCTGAGGGGAGCCTGCAAGAAAGATGGAGAGGGACCTCCTACAAGAGCATGCAGTGACAGGACAAGGGGGAATGGCTTCAAACTGAATGAGTAGGTTTACATTAGATATTAAGAAAAAATTCTTTACTGTGAGGGTGGTAAGGCACTGCAACAGTTTGTCCAGAGAAGTTGTGGATGCCCCATCTCTGGAAGTGTTCAAGGCCAGGCCCGATGGAGTTCTGAGCCACCTGGGGGTTGGAACTAGAGGATCTTTAAAGTCTATTCCAACCCAAACCATTCTATGATGCCTTATATAGCATCATAACTCCCCTCCCGTGCTTTTTTTTTTTTTTTTTTTTTTTACTTTGAGGGCTTATTACAGGCTGACTTTTATGTCCACACACCAGAGTCATTTTCTTGACTGAACAGTCCTTAGCTGTTTGTGGGCATCTGAGTGTATTAACAAAACACAGAAGCATGTGGTTCAGACACTGTAACAGAGAATCTGACATCATCATAATCTAAAGCAGAAGGTTGTAGTGTTTTCTTGATCTGAAAGGTTGATTTTTATCTTTGAGAAATTACTTTGCAGAAATGTAACTTCCTTGGGGGTCTAAACAAGAGCTTGCTTCTGCTGTGGAAAAGGGGGTTGACTGTTATATTTGAAAGAGGAAAAGTAATTGGGACTTTTTTGACAAAAGTAAAGGGAAATAAAAAGCCTATTCTGTTGAATGAATTAATTTCATAAAGCTGAAATATAAAAATATAAAGACACTGAATCATTCTAGCTTGTTAGCAAAACTTACAGACTGCTTCCTCTTTGCAAAGTACAGTTACTTTTAGTAATCATGCAGGTGTGCAAGTGTCCAGAACAAGCTTTTTTTTAAAACTGTTCTGTAGTCAAACATCTAATATGTATTGAAAGCAATGCACAGATTGACCTACATAGAGCAGTTGTGGAGTAAATGAAAGTCATGTAATAAGCCTAATGCTGTTATTAGTGTGAAAAGAACAGGGTTTTGTCTGTATTCTTTGAAATCCTTGGTCACACTGAAAAAATGTGGTATTGTCTTTCATAGCATTTGAAGAACATTTGATGAATTGTCTCTTTGACTTCACTTGTTTCTGCCATTGTTTCTTATGCTGCAAGCTTTGCCCTCTGAGAACTCAAAGGATTGCAAAAGGCTCATGGCTTTCAAGATGGTGCCTTTGGCAACCATGTCGTACTGGATAACTACTTAGGATGTGAGTTCTTTGGTCTGAGAATGCTGAGACTTTTGACACTTTCCTTGATTTCTTTTTTTTTTTTTTTAAGAAATCAGTATTTTAGTGAAGGCTTAAAGTCAAGATTCACATTTTTAAGATGCCAGTGCTATAATCAGCAGCTTTCTCTTTAATCTGAGGAAAAATTAACACTGCAGGAAACTGCAGATTTTGTTTCAGAAGGCTAAAACACTAGTACCACCATTCCTGGCAGCACACACTGCCATGATATTTAATCTGCAAGATGGGAGATGTCTAGTTAGTGTAATCTTGAACAAATCAGTTTTACTTAATTTGGCAAAAGCCTCTCTTTCCTCCTAGTTCTTCATTCCTTCTCCCCCTGAAGCCCCCAACTCTCCTTAATACAGGCACTGCTTCTCTTTACTGAGAGCTTCAATTTAGCATGCAGCCATCAGATAACCAAGCTTTAAGTTTGTTTGAGCATTTAACCACATAGTCTTCAGGTGGTCAGCTGTTTGATGCTCCTCCCTACCGTGATCTTGAAGTACCTGCAACACTTTATACAGGATATGTGTTTGAGATGGTATATCTGACTGAGACATTTGGAGATGATTTTTCTGTGATCAGATAAAGCTTGTAAAAAGGTTTGTTCCATTTTTCTTTTTAAACTATGTGGAACATGCTTGGAGGTTGACGTACTGATGATAGGGATAGATTTTCCTTCAGGGTATATTTTCTTCCCTATTTAACCAAGTCGAGACCCCTGGTGGCCTAGTGGTTAGCATGCAGGACTCTCACTGCTGCAACCCGGGTTCGATTCCTCGGTCTGCCGGGCAGATGGAACCCGTTAGCCCTGTGAGGCCATCCATCTATGAGAAGGTCACTCTAAACAAACCTACGTCCTGAGGACCTCACTGCCATTGTCCAAGCTTGCTTGGCCCCGGCAGATGAACCTTAGGATTAAAGGGTGGACTCAGTTCAGCGCAGGCTGTGTCTCACCTAAAAAATCCATTGCGCAGGCTGGAAAGGTAAAAGACCTTTCCCCAGATCTTCGTTCGCGAAGACTGGCCATTATTATTATTATTATTAACCAAGTTCCCTGGCTCCTGCATTTTCAATTTGTTACAGAACTGAAAACATCCTAGAGTAATCATCTACAGCACGTTTTATAGCTCTTGATGGTCGAATTCATCTGGACTTTCAGCTGCCCCTGGAGACAAAAATATTGATATGATCTGTTTATCTAATATCAAGGCAAGATTTGGTCTCAATATGTGATAACCTGAGACTTGCTATGCAGATTAAGAACTCTTGGTATATAAACGTTTTAAATTACTTGGCTAACTGTGAAGGAATTTCAGGTTGAAGTTAAATTCAAAGCTATGAAAATGATCTGAATGAGGCTATCTAATATCTCTGGGTCCTCCATACAATGTTTTTCTTGGCATGGTAGGAGATACTATTTATCAAGCAGAATCATGGTGCTATTAAAAAAGCAAGTTTTGCTGTGTAGAATCAGTGAGTCATTTGGTTGGCATATTTTAGGAATGGGTTCTTGTCTTGCCTTATGTTTTTAGTGATATTTGCACTTTCTGTTTAACAATATTTGCTTAGTATTTTATATGTTGTGATTCTTTAAACACCACAGTGAGCTTAGTATCACAAATGGGTTTAGATGAACAGATGGCATATTGCTAGCGTTGTGTAACTGTAGTATCTGGGCTTATTAAATACTTCCATAAGAGAAATGCAGATGCTGCTTGATCAACTTCAGACTCTCGTGGGAAGGCCATAATAACATCTTTTGGAAGAATTACCCACTCATACTACTCAGAGTTCAATTGACTCTTCCAGGGGCTTTGTGAGTAATCTTGTTGGGAACGATTTAGAAATGGCAGGTTTTCTACATGGCACCTGCAGAAATGGTTTAGAATAGACTATTTTCCAATGATTGTACATACATGGTCCTGTTCCCACCAGGCTCGGAGAATATTAAGCTATTTTGGCATTTCTGTCACTGGAATCTGAGATCAAATGTCTTATAATTAGTTCAGGCTGAAGTTCTGTCAAAAGCATGCTTGCTTTATATTAGAGAGGGAATATGGGGCGCTTGGTTATTCCTGTCAGTCTTTCTTTGGAGAATTACTTCAAAGTGATGAAGTCAAGTAATTGATTGGGACTTATAAAATCAAGTTAGTGCTGATTAGTGTGAAGTGTCATTGGAGCAGTCACACTATGTGCTCTTATGTATCTCTTGAAATCAGCATGTGACACAGGCTAAGCACTGCAGTAGTACTGAGCAACAGCTATTGATGAGTCTGCTTGTTTTTTTTCTTAAATTTTTATCTTACTTAAAAGAGTAAATTGAAGGTATTCATCTGGGATCTGATCTTCCATGATCCATTTGCTGAATGGTTTTGTGTGTACAGGTTGAATTTGCAGTGCATCCTGTATTTTAAAGGCTTCCTAAACTGGGAGATGCTCATACTATTTCTTTCAAAATGTGAAGCAGTGAACTATTGACATTCCATTACTGTTCATCTTTCAAAGATTCTCTTGACTCTCAACTCTAGAGAGTGTCCTTATAGTCTCCTCTTCCTGTAAAGCTAAGGAATGGAGGTACTCTTAAAATTCAGTTTTAGAAATGTGTAATTTTCAGAAGTCTCCCTCCATAGTGCTGTTTTCAGTGAGTTAGTAAAAAACCCAACCTCCCTGCTAATATTTCTACTTCTGGCTTTACAGGAACCTTAGAGGTGATGGATTTTCATATGGCGCTGTATAGTTTTTCCTTGCATATTATTGAGGAATTTTGGTACATAACTTTCTTTTCCATGAGTCATCTTAGTGTATTTTGTCCTCTTGGGTTTTCTGCTGTAATCCCATAGCTCACAAGTCTCAGTATTACTGCTGCTCTTTCAGATAGGGTCATCTTATGAGACACTTCCAAGCTCCTCATGTCACTCAGTACTTGTATGAGCATGGCATGGCATGTTCCTGCATTTCTAGTCCTTTATTCTGGTATCGTCTAAAAGAAGCTATAGAATAAAAGGAAATGTGCAAGATCATGTTATTGCACAGTCAACCACACAAGATAGGGAGCAGAAAAGGAGTAGATGGGTCATAAGCTGAATGTGAGTTAAGTGTTGTGCTGTAGTGACAAAGGCAGAAGGCAGGAAAGGATGGCACTGGAATATAACCTGCTCTGTTCAACATGTATTGCCTCATCTGTCGCACTACGTACCAAGAATAATGTCCATACCGCTGTCAAGTTTGATTTTGTTTTGTTTTTTGTTTTTAGTATTGTCATATGGCTTTAAGGGTATAAGAAAGCCAGAGTAGATTCGTGGATGCTCTTAAGAATTGCCTTATTGTTTGAGAAAGTATGCAAATGCTTCTCTGCAAGTTTTTGTAAGTTGAATGTGGAGGTCCATGTCATTGTAAGGTTGATTGTATTAGACCATGCATATGCCTGTATTAGTAACTTGATATTTCCAATTCTGCTGATATTTTTGAGTTTCCAGTTAGTTGGCCATAAGCCATGGCTTTTTTATCAGTTCATGTAAGCAGCTGACACAGTGCACCTAGCAAGCACAACTTTGTTTGAATTGGTATTTCCATCCACAGCCTAATTCTGAAAGTACACAGAAGCAGTTAAAAAACCAACTGCTTGAAGACTGATCAATTGTGGGAATCACAAAAAAGAGGGAGCAGAGGAAAATGAGAACAAGTCCTGCAGCTGGACTCTCGCTGTACACATGAAGTCATCTTCACTAGGCTTTGTGGCAATATACTTTGCACCCTTCCTTATAACTAGGTCTTTGTAATTTGCCTATTTGCTTTTGGAAATTGAAGTAGTTTGCTGTCCTAGTCATGTTTGGTACCAAACTTAGAAGATTGGTAAAAGTGAGGATCAGTTCAGGAAGTGGTATTTCTTTCTTGATTTCGAGACAAGTTTCAAGGTTAGCTCTTGCACATGTTCTGTTTATTGTGGAAAGCACTTCCAGTGACTCTTCTGCCCAACAGGTGTTGCACAGTGTTTTGCCAGCTTTGATTTAAACATTAGTTTTTTTCTTGCCTTTATGTTGATTATTCCTGTTCTCTTGTAAATTTGCTTCTGCTGCATGTCTTGACAGATCTCTCTAGCACAGTAACTAGGCAGATTGAAGTCAAAGCCTTGACCTAACATGTGGTGAAGCTTTTAGGTTGCAATTAATATGTAGTGGAAAATCTTCCATGAAGTAGGGTTGGCTAGTGTTATCTTGAATGCGGTTATGCAGTGGAGTCCTTGCTTAATTCTTAAGCTCTCCTTGGAAGATTTTCCATTTAATTTCATTTAACACTGGGGAGCAGGGGGCATGGCTGATATTTTGAGTTGAAACCACTTCTTTTAGCACAGTAAAAAAAATTGGTTACATGTTACTATTCAGATTATCAACGCATAGGAAGGAAAACAGAAGCCATAAAAAGTAAATCCTTGGATTGTTAAAATAAGTTGAACTGGCACTGCAGTGCACTTCAATGAGTTAGCAGATTGTGCAATTTAAATCTCGTATCAGACTTAGTGGTTTGGAAATTAATTATAGGATGATGGAAGAAGTTAACTTGGAAAATTCTTTAAACTGCTGTAGCTAGCAGTACTTTTTAGATAAATATAGAAGTAAGTAGTGTATACAGTTGACTTAAACTTAGAAATTAGTTTAACGATAAGCTAATATTTCTTACTGCAGGAGCTTGTTCTGTGAGAATCATGTTAGGTCTTCTGAGATGGAGGAATGGCCACGCAAGGAGGGTGAATGAAATGTAGATGCACAGGAAGGCCAGAATGTAAGGCTGATTTTGGCCTTATGGGGATATGTCTATTAGAGGTCACAGATCCAGGGGTGAGTGACTCTCTTCAGCTGAAGAGGCCTTCTTGCCTACATGATGCTACTTGCCATGTTCTCTTCCCAAGATCTTTTGCCTTGTGGGCCACGTATCACTGTATGCTTAAGACGAAACCTGAGTGTAGTGGCTGCCCAGATTTCTGTTGTTTCTCTCTCACTATCATCTCAGCGACTTTGTGAGCCTTCCTTGGGAAATGCGGGGGAGGAAGGAGAAGAGGTGGTTTGGAGCTGATCATCTTATAATAATTGTCCAGTTCTTCTCTGGGTATCAGCTTTTTTGTAAGGTCAGCTTAGGGAATGGCTGTTATCCTGCTGGAGTCTTTTGCACCCAGTTTTTGCAAGTCCTACTGACTTAGTTTTGTTTGGTTTTTGGTTTTTTGTTTCTTGGGTTTTTTTTCCTGGCAACTGTCTGATACTGGGGTTCTGTGTTGGATATTGAATTGCCTCACACACCAACATTTCTTGCTGTAGTGTGCACACTTTGCAAGCTCTCGTGGGAGGGGTTGGGCAGTCTCCACTAAACAAAAAACCCAGCAACTACAAAAAAACCCACCCCAAGGCACACACAAAAAATCCCGCTAAAGATTAAGTTATATAGCCTATATAGTAATGTTCCTAATGTTTTTTATTACAGTATGAGGAGTCTGCTCTTGTTTTTTGTGAAGTCGTCAGAGCTCTGATTAAGTTCACTCTGATTGCATTGACTTTCCAATTGACTTTAAGCATCATGTGAAAAGTATTAGTATTTGCTCTGTCAACCTACAAAATAATAGCCTGGGAAATCCCAAACTTTGTTAGTCAGTTTCGTAATTCAGATTCAAAGTTGGGCTCAGCAGGGTTTTTTTCTGAGATTTTAGAAAGTGAGATTAAACAGGCATGCCATCAGAAGGTTTGTTAAAGATCCTGAGAGTGCAGTCCAGAGAAAAGACCACACAAATTCTGCTTCAGGATGTTTTTGTTTTCTGCCTGTCAACAAATTATACTATGGTATGAAGATTTATAATAGGGTACTAATAATGTTACTTGGTGTTCTGGATGGAAACTATGCACACAGAGAACAATAACATCTGACAGTTTATTTTAAGGCAGTAATGCAAGTAAATGCTCTGTTCAAGGTTTGTATTTGTGGTTGTGACTTGTTAAAATGGAAATGGAAAAACAAACAGGAAAAGCAGGTGAGATAGGTTGATTATGGAATATAGCACCATGTCTTGAATTTAACTCAAGCACAGAGACCATAACAATTTCCCTTAAATGCGTGTCAGACTTGTTCATACTTTTAGAAACAAGGCCCCCAATCATGTCAAATGTGCAAAAGTAGAATAAAAATAAAACCTAATTTCCTTATCTTCTCCAGTTTGAGTTCAGCGGTTGATCTTTTTTTTTTTTTGTGTTTGTGCCCTGAAGCTCAGTGGTCTTACGAGTTTTTAAGCCATTGTGAAGCTCTAAACTGATCATGTTGCTCTGATTGAACAGACAACTTAAGCAGGTGCGCGTGTCCTCTACTGGCTAATGAAGTGTCCATATTTATTGGAATAGCCCACTGAATCACGGCTACAAAACCAATGGACTTTTCAGTTTTTGCACCTTCTGACTTTTACTTAAAACTATGTATTTTTAGTATTTGTTGGAAATTGATATGCCAGTACAATAAGGTCTGATTGACAGGGACCTTTCCAGGCTTCCCCAGAGCAGCTGGATGCTCTGTATGTCTAAAGAAAATCTTGAGGGAAGGAAAACAAAGTTTATTATGGCAAAGTGAGATGCTTGTAATATTTGCTTCTAATACTCTGTTTTTGTCAGAACTCCTGACAGATTTTCCATTTATACTTGATGGGTACTCAGTAAAAAGGCAGGGGTATTCCACAGGCCTGAGTTTATCCAGATACTTTCTTAAGATTACTGTGATTTCTGCTCCACCATACTTGTTTTAGTAAAGGATTGACTTAGTTTTGCTTGATGTGACTTGAAGAAACTTATCCCTTGATGTCAAACACAGAGTAAGAGCTAGGTATCAAAGTAGGGATTTCTACTCTAATTACCAGTAATGAGTTGCCCACAGAAGGATATAGTTGCCCATGGTTTCCGAATGTTTGTTCCTCTGCTTACTTAGGAAGTCTTCATTATATGTATACCCAGGGAGTTTGAGATCTAGTTTATTCTTCTTAATTGCTGTAGCCTACAGGAGCAGTAGTTTGTTTTTGTTATTAAAACATAGCATTTGTAAGTAGTTGGAAGAAACAGAAATAATAATTCATGCTTTTTTACTGTATAAACTATTAGGTTGTAATTTAGCCCTGTGTATGGATGAGTATATTAAGAGTTTTACAAAGTGCTGGTTAGATTAAGTGCTGAATTTGTAATCCTTAATTTATAGCCTTTTGAGGTATTATTAACCTTGTTACTAATCATATATAAGATGAATAAGTTCCATGACCAGGGCATGAATTGGATGAGGCTTGTGCATAGCACTGATAATAAGCTATGGACATACTAGTAATCTCATCTGATGAGCAACATTATCTTTTATAAGTCTTGCTGTTGCCATGTGGCTTTTTCTTTTGAGCAACAGGTGATGGTTATTGAATAACCCTCCTAAACTTGCCTTCAGGGTTCTCCTCTGCCTCTGTGGGAGAGAGTGGTTGGGCTGTGGCCCTTCATACTTCTTTGGGTCAGGTGAAAAATGAGGGTGTTTCCCCTGAAGTGCCCAAAGTGCTAGACAGGAAATAAGGGCAGGGACTGACTCCCTTGGTTTCAAATAGTCAGTGATGCTTTTAATCCTGTGGGTGCCTTCAGGAAAAGGATGGGGGCTAATTCTGCATTTGAGAGCAAGAAAAATGTTTGAGCAACACTGAGAGGAAGCAGTAAAGACAAAGAAATGACACTCCAAGTTTCCAGGGGTGGGGATTCTTGGAGTAAAATTTTATTATTGATAACATTACTGAAACTGTATCCCTTATACCATCTTGGGATTTCTGTGAATGTTGTCACTGCATAGTAGTGTTGAACTAGATAAAACAGCTTTTTCCCCTGAAGACATACCGTTGTTTTTCCCAGGACTGGTCTCTAATGGTTTAAGCACAGTCATCTGCTTTGAGTTAAATTTTCAGGTACAGTCATGAAATCATAAATCTAATCCCTCACATTTTAATGGAGAAACAGGGAATAATACAGTCATTCTTGTAGTGAAGAAGGTGCAAAAGGTAGTCTGAGTCTGAAAGGGCTGAATTGGGCAGTCTGTCATACTCATTAACTTAATCTGTCAATTTTTTTCCAGTTTGGGGCTAGTTTTCTTGTGAATCAGAGTGAGTTTGTTTTGACTACTGTATCAGTGAGTGGGGTGAGAGAAAATGAATTGCAAAGCAACTTCCCCTCTTTCCCTCCCCCCCACTTTTCTCTCCCCTTTGTGTGAAAGTGGCCTGATTCTCCTCCCACCTGTTTGGCCCAGGAAAGTTAATTCATTTGGGCTGCAGTTGAAAAGGATGTATGCCAAGTACTGTGGGCACATGCATCGTGCAGGACTGTGTAATGGAGATGCTGGAGTCTGCACTGAAACAAGACACGGTTTCCTGAGCAAGCGGAGGCAACTTTTGGTGATTTGTGACAAATCAGTATTTATGCACGAGGTCCTGTAAAAACACAAACTCATGTCTCTGCTGATTTGCGTGCATGTATACTGAACTCTGTTGCATAGTCTGGAGATGCCTTGCTGTAGTTTGGATGCACTATTCTTGTATTATGAAGAAACATGATTTCTTTCTGTTTATTCTTCAGGCAACAAGAGCCTCTCTGACTCAACATTGTACCAGTTTGGGGGAGTCACTGGGCAAGGAAAATGATATTGCCCTGATTATTGATGGCCACACACTGAAGTATGCCCTTTCATTTGAAGTCAGGCAGAGCTTTCTAGACTTGGCACTCTCCTGTAAAGCAGTCATTTGTTGCAGGTAAGAAATTTCTGTGACTTTTTCAAGTAACAAAATGGGTGTGAAGCCTGTGAAGTTCAACTTACTGTGCACCCTGCTACTAAGCAGCTTGCTTATTAGTGTCTTCCTTGCTCCTGTGAAGGAGGAAGCAAGTCCTCCACTAAAATTGTTATCTAATAATGCAGTTCCTTCTGCCACAGTCAGTCCCAATTGAGTTCGATTTCTTTTATGAACTGATGAAAGATCATGAGAAAACATTGTGCCTGATTGCCTGATTATAGTAGACACTGATGAGGAGCAGTATGGATGTAGTCATTTGTAAGCAAAAAGTCTGTGTTACTGTTCAGTTCAGCTCTAGAGAAAGTCACTGGATGAATTTGTCTTGACTTAAAATTTTATATTATGTGAGCCTGTGGGTAACAGTGCAATTTGCCCTATTTAAATGTTAGACTTATGCTTGCTTTACTATGTCACAGCAGAATTTATTGCCTTTTGTGGATTTAGCTGTACACAGATGTGGTCCTATGTCATGACTACTTCAGAAGGAGGAAATAAGAGCCTTCCTAGAAATATGAAAATGAAAACCAAAAGTTGACCTGCTTTACTTTATGGCAGGAGGGCTGCATAATTTTTAACTTGGAAAGATCATGCAGCTTTGAAGACTGTATATGTATTTGTGCTTGTTCCTGGTATCTCGGGAGAACTGTGACCTAGAAGGAACTGTTGATTTAGGCAGACAGGAGGTTCTATCTGCATCCTAAAAGCAAGACCTGCTCTGTGGGGAATGACTGTATGGAGACCTTGTACTACTGTTTTGCAACCTTACTTATCTTTATGTGTGTACTCTCATATAAGTATGACATGGCAAAAGCAATTGCTATCCATGCACCTGAAGTAGATAAACCCATGGGCTTCTGTCTGACTAGCTTCTTTCCACATGTCTCCTGGACTACTGTACTGCAGGGCACAGTACTGGGGCTAGCGCTGTTCAGCATCTTCATTAATGACCTGATGATGAGATGGAGGATGCCCTCAGCAAGCTTATAGATGATACAAAGCTGTGAGGAGTGGCTAATATACCAGTGGCTGTGCTGCCATGCTGAGGGACCTTGACAGGCTGAAGAATTGAGCAGAGAAATCTTAAGATGCTCAAGAAGTGGAGATACGAAGTCTTGTGCCTTGGGAGTTACAGCACCTTGCACCAGTAAATTGTGGGTGTTGCTAAGCTAGAAAGCACCTTTGTCCAGAAGGATCTTCAGGTCTGGGTGGACAAGCTGACCATGAACCAGCATGAATCCTAGTGGCAAAAAAAAGATGAGCAGTATCCTGGGCTGCAGTGTAAAGAGCATTGCCAAAGACTGAAGGAGGTGATCCTCCTTCTCCACTTGGCATTGGTGAGGTCACATCTGGAATGCTGTGTCCTGTTCTGGGATCTTTAATAGAAGATGCAAACAGGTTTAATGATGTCCATTTAAATGGAGTCCAGTGCAGGAACCACAAAGGTAATAAAGGGGCTAGAGCATCTTTCATACGAGGAGAGGCTGAGAGAACTGGAAGTGTTCAGCCTAGAGAAGGCTCAGAGGGTATCAGTTTGTACTCTCTGATACTCAGTGTGTCAATTTGTATGAATGTATAATAAGAGTGAATGAAGATGCAGGAGGCAGGCTCATCTCTGTAGCACTCAATGACAGGACAAGATGCAGCAGACAAATTAAACCACATCGATGTCTGTCTCAACACAAGCAAAACCCTATTGTTTTACTGGGGGTGTGGTCCAGCACTGGAATAGGTTTCCCAGAGGGGTTGTGGAGTCTCTGTTCTTTGAGACATGGAAAATTCAACTGGATGACGTGGTGCTGGAAAACCTGCTCTAGCTGATCCTGCTTTAGCCAGGGGCATTTCCAGCAGTCTCTTCTAATGTGGGTAATTCTAGGCTTCTGCGACTGGGGACAGGTGTCTCTTTTTTTCCAGGCAATGCTTTTTGTCCTTCTCCTAGTCCTGTTCTGAATGGTTGTCAACTGCAATGACTTTGTTAAACTGGGTTTTTAATACCAATTATTTTGCTACTACTGATTGATAATTTCTTTTAAATTTGGGGAGGGGCCTAAAGGGAAAGGGCATTAAGTGTTAGAGCGGAGGGTCTTACTCTTGCAGCTGTTTCACGGGAGTGAACAATAGTGTTTTACAAGGGGGAGCTAACATAATTGCAGCAATCTTTTGAATGCAACAGGCCCAGATGTAGGGCCAGTAAGAGGGTTGGTGTAAAGTTACCTTGGGCTTAGAGAGCACCAAGTGCCCAGGAAGGGCATTGACCCCGAATGTAGACTTATGCTCTATTTGTGGGGAAGTTAATAAACTATGAGCAAATAGAAAGCTCTTACTTTTGTACTCTATCACAGTGCTTTGGTAGAGATCCTTCCAAGGCAGTTTGCTAGTTTATTTCTCAAAGATTTGACAAGTTAAGTCAAAGACCTATGTAGCTGAAACAAATAATAAATTGCAAATTATTAAAATTATACACAGAATATATGTAATTAAGATAATGAATGATCCTGTTTTTTAAAGAAACATGCAATACTGGGCATTTCCTCTCTTGTTATTTCATTATGGGAGCCAACAGGAGTTTTATTTATTACTGAATTAGCAAATTGAGGAACAATGCGGAAAAAATACTATAAAGTATAAATCAAAGGGGAAAAGATGATGTAATTTCATAGGCTTAAAAGGAGGAATGAAAATAACTGAGTTTTAAGTCCCCAGGGAAAAGGAGGAATGCTTTTAATAACCTTTAAGGCTTTGCAGGAACCTTCCATTTACTTGCCAGGTGTTTGGTACTGAGGCAAGAAAAACATTTTTTTTTCCTACTCTGGGTTGTTTTTGATAGTACTTTGTGTGTAAAATAAGATAGTGCACTTAAACTTCACAGGAAAAAGTTTTAAAATGTAATTGGCATAGCAAGAGGAAATTTCAAATTAAATAGTTAGTCTTCAAACAAAAATGTTAATTGGGAGGGGGATCTGGGTGTTTAACTTAGTGGTATGATATTTAACCACTCTAGGAGGAGTTGTGTTGCTATCCTTAACATTGCATAAATTTGTGGGACTTAATATTTCAGCTGCATTTTGCCATTCTTTTTTTTTTTTTTTAAATATACTTAAGATACACTGTATATTCATTTACTGGGCTTTAGGCATAAACTGTAGTTGAACTTGATTCTCAGGGGTAATCTCTTAAAATGAAACTGTAGTAAACCTGGCTCCATTTTGCATTAAGAGGGAGAGATGGTATCTTGTGATGGGGTTAAGTCTTCCACTGTTACAGTGTTTCTATCAGGCCACTGGCACAGTGGAGAAAAATATACCCCTCGAGAGACTTGGTAAAGCTAGCAGAATCAAATCAAACAACTCTTTAAGAAAAAGCCTTGTTTGTTAAAAGTTTTTCCAGAGACTGACAGATCTTATTATCTTCCTTCATACTGACTGGGATGTCAGTATGTCGAGAGCAAGCAGAACTTATTTTCAGTGGAAGTAAATGTTGTTTTGAGGGCAGTTGAACTCATGACTTCATTTATGAGATCTGAACTGTTGATTGCCTGTCTCAGGTTTTCAAATGTTCCTTAAAGGACCTGTTTTTATTGATGTTTTGTGAGAGAACTAAATGTTAAGGCTTACGTAGAAGTGACATTTTTTTTTAATAACAAAATGTGGTGTTATCATTCACCTAGTGTTTTTACACTAGCTAGTTTGTACAGCAGATTGCCGTGTTTGGCTTTGAATATAAGAGTAGCAGAGAAATCTATAACTGTTATGGCAGCATATTTAATTCTCTACTGAGGGGCCTGCCTTGAAATATTTGTAATTGAAATGTGTGGTGTTTCAGAAATACTTTTTTATGACTATGCTTTGGGAACTTTTTTGTTGTTTAATAGAACTTTTCTACAGGTGACAGTGACTCTGCCTTTGAATGGGTTTAATGCCATATTAACAAGACTTGCATCAGGAAGAAGCAATTCACCAGCATTTTAGATGTTAAATAATTCCAAGCAGTTGTAAGTACTTCCGTACTTAGAAATAATGGTTGGACAGTAGAAGTGGTCACTTAATTTCTCTTACAGATGTAAGCACAACAAAACAAGCATCTCCAGAGTGGTGTGTAGCATAAGGCTGGGACCACATCTGTCATTGGGCTGCCTTAGCATTGTTTCTTTTTTCTCTTGTGTTACTGACCATTTCTGCAATACTACTTGAGGTGATGGTGCTAGAATGTTGTTTCAGTGGAGTAATACTCTTCCAAACATAGACTTAGATCCTGCAGCTTTTCATCTGAGTGACCAATGAGTTGATGCCCTTGTAGGTGGCGTTTCAGGCAATAGGAAAACCAAGAAAAATGTCTCAATTGCTGTAAAATCTGTCAACTTTTCTACTATACTTTCATCAGATGTCCCGTTCTGCGGAGATATCTATAAAGCAGTGTAGCATGAGCAGAAACTTAGGAAATCCAGCAACACCAATGTCTGTGGCTCTCTATTTCCACAGAGGCTCTTGCCATCTCATAGCTACTACATCATGATTTTGCTTGCTTTTAGGTGTGAAAGGTGTGTGCAGTTGTTGCCCAGTATCTGAATACTGACTGGAGGGCTTCTGCCCAACCTCACCAACTTTGTTAGGTGATAGTGGCACAAACTGTTGCTTTCAGTACCTTGAGCAATATTGGAGCTGTAGCGATAACAGTTGGGAACTCAGTAAAGAAGTAAACAAGATGAGAAAATGGTTGTTCTTTAAACAACCCCCCAGCAACAGCAAACTCCCCTGTTTTTCCATCTGCATTGCTACTGTGTAGTATGCAAGGGTAAGGACATGAGCCCACAAGCATCGCTTTGAGAACAGACACTACATATTCTGGAATGAACATACCCTTTGACTAGAGTGTGCCTGCTCGGGTGTTGGAAGGGGTTTAATGAACTGCAAACAGGAGGCTGGATAAGGGAAGGAAAGAAGTGACTTGTGAAGAGTACCTGTTGCTAATTGCTAGTGTCACTTCATCAGGTAAGTACTGAGAAGAGATAGGTGAAGGTGTCTTAGCAGTCTGAGTTGTAAGGCCATAGCTTAGATGCTTTTGGTCTTCCGTCATCATTTGGAGGAGACATTAATAATACGGCTCACAAAATGAACATCTGGAATACTCCTTAAATATTTATGCCCCTGAGTCTCATATTGTTGCTGGTGTTAGTATTTGACAAAATGATTGTTCTGTGCTGTAGTTCAGAATGTACTTATTTATTAAATCAAAAAAGTGTCCTGTTGGCTTTCATTAGATAAGATCCCCATTTTCATGAGCAATGGAATTATGATTGAGTATGCAAGCCAATTCTAATGTTAATTGGTCCCAAAGAAAATCATGAATGTGTTACACTTTGCTGTATGTACATTTGTTTCCTCTCATTTGTCACCTACTAAATTATCAATGCTAATTCTCTTGTTCTATTTCTGACAACTCATGACAGTAATATTCATCTCATGACTTTGAAAACCATGAGGGAAGAACCATTCTGACAGCTTTAAAGTTTCTAGATAATTGAAGTGGGAGGAAGGTTTGAGGTTGCAGGATTGTGGTGCTCTTTGCACTCCTGAATAAAGAATACACAGATGATTAGAAATGATTGCCTAAACTGTCCAGTGTGTATGTAGGGATGTGTAAAGTGATCTCAGGATTTTATGGTTACTTTTCTTAAAAGCCTGTTGTCTACTTTTCAAGAGCTAAGTAAACTTGCAAAACACCACCAGTTCTGTGTTGGAAAGCTAATATGGGCCAACTTTAGGAGAGGTTGGTCTTAGAAATTTTGGTAATTATTTTGTCCTTTGAGTGACAGAGTGAGTTTCTGCTGAATGTTCTGGCTTCTGTTCTTGTTAATCAGTGTCCTGAGCTTTGACAGCTCCTGAATGTCACTCTCATAGTTTAAATAATTCAAATATGTAGCTAGTGTTTAAAGGGTAAAAAAATTACTGTTGTTTTCAGTCATTTGTCTGGTCAACTGACAAGTCAAAAAGCCAAGACTTGACTCTAATCTTGAACGCATTAGTGTTTCTCCAAAATATGACTGTATTGATTAGATGCGTTGGTAAACATCCCAGACTCAGGATAGTATTTCGTAAGTCAGTACATGCTTATTAAGTCAGAAACATCCATGAATCACTTGTTCACTTCCCTAGGATTATCTTTATTTACATTAAATATACAAACAATTAACAACAATTAATACTGTTTCGACTGTTTCTTTTTAAAAGACACAGGTGAAGCATGTTTCGTTCTTTCCCTTGGGTAACTATTCAATTGTCTGACAGCCTGAACTTAAATGATTCCTGCTATATGGCCAAACATTTCTTATTGCTTAACTGTGTCCCATTAATGTGCCTGTGACTATACTTAGAATTATTTTGTGTTTCTTGCCGTGTACTTCAGATGAGGAAATAATTCAGAGAAAGTGATCTCTGAGTTGAACCAGTGTTCCAGTTTCCACTGCTATTCACAATTTGGTCAAATATTTGCTTTTTTTAATTTAATAAAGAAAAATAGTTAATTGACTAAATTTGTGTTGCATTTTTGACACTTGTGTACTTCAGTTCATGTTGGGTATCTGTTCTAGTGTTGAGTTTGTTTATACGGGATGACCAGCTGAGTGAATTCTCATGCCCATAAGTGTGAGTACGAATGAAAAATTTGTTTGTGAAATATTCTACTTCACCTGAACTTCCTCTTTCTGTTACCATTCTTACTAGCGAATTCACTTATCAGCACATCTTTGGAAAAAGTTTGAGGAAAGACACATTTTCTATATTTCATGTCTTCATAAAAGCTTAGCAAGTTTCTCCTCCAAGTGCTGTTTACCTTAGTTGTTATTTTTTAAGTTCATTTGTTGCCTTTTTGTGTTGTAAGCCTAGTATTTAGGTGACCAAAATCTTAGCATTTCACTTGATGTATTTCATAAAAATCAAGAGAAATTTCTGTCTTGAGCAATGAGGTGGTAATACTCGCAAACAGTTCCAAATGGTATCAGTATCATGCAGTACCTTGTCCAAATTGCTACTAGTCTCTTCAGTTTCTGAGCAGGAGCATCCAGCAGTGCTGTGTTTAGCCCTACACTTCCCAAATTGGAAAATAAACATTCCATAGATACTGCACATGAGAAAACACTATGCTGCTGGAGCGTATGCTGTTTTAGAAGAAAGATAAAACTGTGGTTTGGAATACCTTCTGTTCCATGAGAAATTCATAGTACTGGTATATTTTTCTTTCCACGAGTGTTAGCGTGTTAACCCCTGTGTTTTGGTAAAGTTCCAACTTGAACAGTTACTTCCTTCTCACTGAAATTCCCTCTGCCTTCTTTACTGAATATAATATTATTCACTTCCTATGCAAAGCTGTTGAGGGTGACGGTATGAATGCCAAAGGTCTCCAGATTTTAATCCACAGGTAGTACACCAAGGTCGCACTTGTGAAACCCACCTCAAACTATTTGCATCACTTCATTTTAGGCTTCTGTTTTGTAAAAATAATTTTGGAAGCATGTGTTATCACCACTCTCTTTAATGAAAATGTGTAGGAGTTTGTGTTTTGGGCTTTTTTTTCTGGAGGAGGGGTTGTTTGTTTTGTGTGTGTTTGCCTTTTGGGTTTTTTACGGTTAGGGGGTGGTGCATATTGACTCTGGGCTTACCCAGTTCTTCCAGTTTGCCAATGGAATTATAGGTAATAAATTAACTTTGTAACTTAGCTGTCAACAAAATGTTTGAGCTCTTTCAAGATGGCTTGTGTTGCATATTATATATGTGGCCTCTGACAGAGTGTACAAAAGCATTCGTTGCTGTATACACTTTTTATATTTCCTAAGAACAGTTTCTAATTAGGATGTCGTGTAGGCTTAACTGCAGCTCACTGACCTGTCTCAACTGAAGCTTCTTTGCAAATCCAAGTTGTGTCAGATATTCCAGTTCTCCATTAGACCTCAGTTATGCAATTTTTTTCCTGTTTGGGCGTTCTGGCACAATTAGACCCTTGACACAGTCATCCTTTTTTCTAACTGCTTCTTGTTTGCTGTACCAAATACCCTTTTCCTGAGTTCCTGGAACAGTATGTTATCTGCCAAGGAGTGACTGAATGTTTCCTCTTAGGGAATTCCCTGCTGGTCCATGAGGCTGGATGGAGGCCAAGGGTCTGGTACCTTTCTGCAGTCTTGCAACTGGTTTGTAAAGGCTTCGGACTGTGTAGAAAAGTTCCTTAATTCCTTGCTCATCAGGTTGCAATGGCAGAGAAATATTTCACCTTTTCTCTTTTCCTGTAATGGTTTGTAGAATGTTATGAGGGAATAGGTAACCTCATCTTGATCAGTGCTTACTATTATGAATTTCCTTCTCTAAATATTGGGTAGTTATAAAAGATCTCAAAACTTCTCCTAGGAGAGGATTTTAGAATACGTCTTGCTTTTATGGAAATCCTTATTTTTGTCTTCCAAATATTTGAATTTCATTAATACCCTGATGCTTGAATTTACAGAGGACAGAGGCTTCTAAAGAATACGTGGTGCTGCACTGCATTCAGAAACAAGACTCAAAGCAACTATGATATTACCGCTTTCATAAGATTCAGCGGAGTCTTGTGCTCTATCCCACAGGTCCGCCTAAATATTGTATTTTCCATTGTTAAAAGTACAAGCTATAAAATTACAGAGGCAGTAACAGTCTGTTCTGTAAGCTTCTTAGTACTGCTGGGAATTGCCTTGGTGAGAACTGTGGGCTTTAGTGCACTGTAATAATATGCAGGACACTGAACTGGTGAAATAGCTCTGGTCAAAGTTTCCAAAAATGCTTACTGTTGGTGGAAGCTGACTCTAGAGTATGTCCGAGTTCAGTAGGAGCATGGCTGAATCCATACTAGATGTTTGGAAAAATCTGACCTTTTACTGAATAGAATGGCTAGACTTAGACATATTTCTCTGCTGTTCATATCTCTGAAGTCATGACAATAAAAACAAAACTATACTTGAGGAAAATAGAGTTAACCTGATTTGATTTAACAGGCTAGACTAGGAAGCAAACTCTTTGAGTTTGTTCATGAGTAGAAGAGTGAAGAGGCACTGGTTGCAGTGGGTTATGGAGTTTTTGGCCTGCTTATGTGCTTGAAACATATAGATCTATAGACTTGACTTTTCTTTAACTATATGAGTAAATCCCACCATATTCTGCAGGGCAATCAAGGCTGCCTCGTTGGAAGCCATTTAGCAAAATACCTGTGTTTGTGGTGTGATAGCTTTTGGGAGGGGTTAGACTTTCCTTTGTACAGTTGCCCACAGAGAGCAGAAATAATTCTTTGCAGAATCTTCTGTAAGGTATGTTCACCTGCTTATGCAGAGCAATACTAAACTCCTCCTTTTAAAAAAGAAAAATCTTTCTCCCTATGCTAGTCATTCTCCTTAGTACTTCTAAGAAAAGGGAAACTAGCAAATGTGTGAGGATTTGCAAAAATATACTCCAAAACTTGATGAAAAACTCATTTTCTGCTGTAGCAAAACTACCATTAAGCTTGAGGGACTGTGTGTTCTGAACGCAACTGGCAAAATTAAAGTGGTAGAGACTTGGATTCTGCATTTCCCAGTAGGCTCTTCTTGTGTTTTCTCTGAAAAAGGGGGTTTAAATAGCTCCAACCTATTTTGGGAAGGCTGCTTTGATATCTCCTTTTGGCATGTGTGTTACATGAAGTTATCTTTTAAACTTGCTTCTCCCACAGTGTCTAGAACAGATGATACAGTGATAGGCATTGAAAATTATAATGTTTTTAATATCTTGCTCCTTCATAACCCCCTTATCTTACTGTTTTCCATGTCACTTACTTTAAATTGCTCCATATCACAGTGCCCCCTAGAGGGGGCACTTTGATCAGAATGTCTGAACCTGTGTTGGATGTTACCTGTGGTTATCTACCTACATGTAATCTTGAAAGAGCTATTACTTGTGGGCCCTAATAAGGGAGAACCAAGAAGTCTTAAAAATTAACAAAAAAAAACCTTGTGACATCATGTGTTAGTGTCTCAAAATGAAGACAAGCTACTAACTGCATATAGCTGGGCTGAAGACATCTGTTTGGGAACTCAAATGCATCTTTCTGCAAAATAGCTTCTTATTCTTGAGAAGGATGTGCTGAACATTCAGAGGTTGCTGGCTGAACTGATCCTCCTGAGTGGAGAATCAGGATTTGACAGTCTCTGTGGAGGCTGGAAGGTCTTAAGAATGTTTCTGCAGTTCAAGAAAGGTGGCTCTGTTATGTATGTAGAACCGTTTGCCCTGGTTCAGTATTCTCTGTACTCTCTCTTGGTTTTAGTCTTTCATTTGGTGAAATGTTAAACTCAGAAGTGTCTGTACTCAGAAGGTGGAGGGTCGTTTTTGCATATGATATATTTGGTGTCCAGGTCAGGGCCAAGTTTCTCTAAAACTTTCTACCTTCCTCATCCTCCAAGTGAGGTACTTGCATATGCCTTGGTACTGGGTTGTACAGGCAGATCATCCAAATCCAGTCTGCATTGTGTGATAGGTCTCTTGGAATGATGGGTCAGTGATTTTGTCCAGGAGATGCAGTGGCTCCGTACACTGCCATAGTGATATGAGTGTGTCCAAGACTAAAGTAATGATGTTGAGATCATTGCCCACAGATCAGATGTGTGTGCATGTCTTGGCTCTTTTGAGGGCTATTTGTGAGACCTTTGTGTGTGTTGTTCTCCCATCCCCCAAGGAGCATCCTTAAAAAGTGACAAGAGTAGCTGACAAAAACTGACAAAAATTCATAAAATTGTCAGACTTGATATAGATATATTTTGAGACCCGACTTGGCTCTGATTTTTATAAATATAAAGTAGCTGTACTACGGGGTTTTCTGCTGCTCAGATCAGGTCTTTGTAGACTTTTGAATGTTGATTGATATAGCAGGAGTAAGAATGTGACTGAGTTAAACTTAGAATTAAGGACAACCTCCAGGGCAACAAGCAATTGCTGGATTTTTTTTGTTACTGTGCAAGATGTAGCTGCATTACTGTTGGTTAAGAAGTTCTGATTGCATCTTGGAAGGAAAAAATCAAGCAACACTTGTAAGCAGTTCCCTTCAAGGGAACATGATTGCTTTTAACCCATGGTGCTTGTGACTGTCCTTCCACTGGTTCTGGGTGGCTAACTTAGCTTTGTTTTTCCAGTACAGCTGGTTTTAGGAGTCTAAGGAAGAAATCTGTGCAAGCTTTCTCCTTCATTGTTTCTCATGTCTGTTTCTTTTGATAACCAACATGTGTGGGCTGGAAACCGAAGCTGTTCAGGGATGTTTTGTTAGGGTAGACTTTTAAAGGCAACATAGAACTAAGTTTTATCCCGCCCAAGTGTAAGAATCTAATGAATGTTTTTACTTTAATTGCTGAGCTCAGGAGTTCTTAGCACATTCATGGGATTTGCTGGTTTTGTCTGGCTGGTTGAATGGGTGAAGTAAACAGTGGTGATTTAAGAAAAAAGGTCTAAGAAGCCCACTTTGTGCTTGTTGAAACAATAGAGTTGTTCTGGGAGACTGTCCTGCTGTACCTGGTCAGCTAAAACCCTGTTCAACTGTTTTGGCCGTGTCTGCTTCTAACAATGGACTTGAGGTGATACAGAATTGTAGAACCACCACATAGGTCAGGCTGAAAGAGAACATAATGGGTTATTTGGTCTAATGTCCCTGCTCAAGTAGGGTTATCCTAGAGCACGTGGCACAGGATTGCATCCAAATAGATCTTGAATATCTCCCTTGAGGGAGAATTCACAACCTCCCTGGACAATCTGTTCCAGTGTGTGGTCACTGTGTGTACCTGTGATACACTGCAGATAACAAAATGAAAAAAAAATATTAGTGGCAGTAGCATACAGTTAAAGGGCAGTAAGTCAAAGATGTGGTGAAGTAATTTCAAAACGACTGAATACTGTTCTGAAAACTGTTTGTGAAAGGTTCAGTACCTTGTTGTATGGCAATGCTTAGAGACTTTGAGAAATTTTCTTCTCCCCAGGACAAGGTGACTTATTATTCACATTTTGAACTTTATTTTTAGAGTTTTAAAATACGAAGTACCTTCGCATTTAGAGAGTAAATATTGCATGACTATTTTTGAAACAGATCACTGCATGATTTTCTGGTTTATAAGAAGCTGGTGTGTGTCTACAAGTATGTGCAAGGTTCACGTTGGTTGTATGGACGAGAAGCTGCAGGTATTTTTTTCTTCCTGTGACCACTTAATTTTATTTTTTTTTTCCACATTGTGGCTAACCTGGCAATCAATATGGACAGAGCACAGGCATCCCATTTGGGCTGGCATACCTCGTAAACATGCAGAGCATGACCCAGTGGAGGCCAGTTGACCCAGCAGTTGCTCTCCAATGCACTGCTGTGAGTGTACTGTGCTTGTGGAGATCCTGGGCTATGAGAAAACCGTGTGCTTTAAGAAATTGAATTCTCTTTTCTAATGTTTAACCAGGAAGTATATGAATGTTTAATGCTGTGGATTCTGATTGGCCATCAGGGTATTCCCTGCAGAGAAAAGACTGTTTAACTCATGTCCTTGGCTGATACTGTGTGCTGCTTGGGCGTCAGTGCCCACTGCCGCTTACTTGGGTCTATATCTGAGCTTTTAAAGCAGTTAACATGATGGGACTGGAGAGTGTAGACTACCTCAGTCTGAGATGGTAGTCTACACTCAAGTAGAGGGTGAAGGTGGAAGTCATTTTTGTACATAATAGCCAGTGATTGGGGGCCCTTTAGGCATAAGAGTTGGGGAATTATTATTATTATTACATGAGTTGTAGCCTTCCCCAAAGCAAGCACTGTGCCTGATTTTGTTTGAAAACAGAGACTCAAAGAACTCCTTAAACAATTATTTATTTTCTTATAAACCTGTTCTAGTTACTGTTGGTATCATTAAATTACTTGCTTTGCTTATCCAAGAGACTAAGGTTTTCTATGATGTGGCCAAAATGTGTTCAGTACCTAATCTGTGGTGTGGTTAGTGGGTCCCTCCCCATCTTAACTGTGAAGACCTGAGGATCAAAGGAAAGCTATCACTTAACTATTCTTTCCTCCTCAACCACTACTTTCGAATTGTTGGCTTAAAACAAATATTTTTATTTCAAATTGCAAGTAGAAAATGAATTCACATTAAACTGAAAAGAACTATATGCAAAAGAAATTGAGTCTGATTTACATGACAGAAATAAGGAAATATAGAGTTAAAGCTTCAAATCTGCCCACAATGCAACTTGTACCACACATCGCAAAGTTTTGGAGATCCTTTCAGTACTCAAGAGAAGTCTTGTGACTAAAGAAAGCAGTCCTAGTTTTAATTTTTCTGGTTTTAGTTTCTTCTTTTGTCTCCAGATAACAGTTGGTGGGGGTAGGAGAGGATCATATAGAAATGTCCAAGTCCAGTAAACAGATGGCAGCAGCTTCTTTAGAGCTTTTGTGGTTTATTACATGAATAAGCATTTAGGGACCTTTTAAAAGCATATATCCTGGACCCAATACCATATCCTTAGTCCTGAGAGCTCAATATTAATCTTTTCATACAGTTGGGATCTATTACAGTATATAAAAGGTCCACTGATTCAGAGCTCTTTTTTAGTGGTATTTGTGCCTCTTATCGAAGGTTGGCTCCCAATGTGCAGTTCACAGCTGTGCTGTAAAGGGGATGAAATGTTCCAGACTTCTGGCTTTTTTGTAGGCATCTCTTGGGGTAAAGCCAGTTCTTGGTCTCTGCGGTCCTTCGCTTAAAAGATTGGTCATGTGGAGCACCCCAGGTGGTACAAGGGGTCAGACTTGTTGCTCTTTCAGTGACTGGCAGCAACATTTTCTGTTCCTTGGCATGCTAGGGTTAGATGGAGTTTGTGAAAACAGAAAAGAGATTTTTCTCTCAGTCCTAGGTGTCCCATGGTGTGATGGAGGCAGGTCTGTCATTTCAGTTTCTTCACAGCAGTGTGAATTTTCCTGGGCCCGCTTAACATAGAGGGAATTGCAGTGAGCCTGAAGAGCTTTGCTGAAAAATATAAGCTGCTGGGGTCACGGCAAGGAGCTTGGAGAGTAGACAGTGCAAAGGGAAAGGGATACTGTCCGCTTACACTAGCATTTTTATACTGTTCCAAATCCATTTGTTTAATGTGTGACACCTGATTCCTCCCTACTAGTTTGCCTGTGTTTTTGTGTTTAAAGAACAGGGGCATTTTTATTGTGGGATTCTGGCATGGGTTCTCTAATTTGTGCTGATGTTTTAAGGTGTGCAGCCATTTTATACGTATACAGCCATGTAACAAGACAGCAGTATGTAGATGTTAGAAACCACATCTTTCACAATCATGGTCTCCTTTTCATATCTGATTTTCCTCTTCTACAACCACTGTTTGCATTTCCTTTTTCCCCATACACCTTTCACCTTCTTCACATTGGGCCTTCAGTTCATTTTTGGATTTTAGTCTTGCATACCAGGCAGACAGGCTGATCTGTGATCTTGTTGCCAGTTTGCTGTGTCTAGGGGAAAATTAACTTTTTTTTCTTTATTGGATATGTACAGCAGAAGCCAATATTTTACGAGATGGTAGAGAGCAGGAACAGTGGTGGCAGCAGTAATTTAGCTGAAGGTGCAGCAAACAAGCCCAGCTCATGCTCAGTATTCACACTCCAAGTCCAGAATGGGTTGGAAAGAATTTTGGTTTTGGCCTGAGAACAAGAAAAGGATTAAAACCAGTAAACTTACTTTGAGTTTTCTTTTTGAGAAAAAGAAGGAACTGAGTGCAGAATGGAGTCCAGTATGGTGTTTTATGGAGTGATGACTGAAGATCATAAAAAGACTTTCTTCTATTGTCAGTTCTAATTGGAGGCTGGCACTGATTAGCAAGAGGAAAGAAGTCTAGGAAAGGAAAGACAAATGGGGAATTTTATTGAGTGGAAAGCTTCTGAACAGAAGAGGACTTCTGTTCCTCTGCGTTCTAGTGGTTTTAAAGAAACGTACAAACTGTTTGCCTACAAACTGTTGATAATTCCTCTCTCATCTCTTTCAAATGTAAGGCAGGGAGAGGATAGGAAGAGGTATTAGTGCTAAGTAACTCTTCCAAAGATGGTCTCTATTATGATTTGTTAGGAATTCCTATACTGTTAGCTTTTTTTTTTGCCCACATTCATGCAGTGGCGACAGTGACACGAATATCTTATCTGGGAATCTTTAGCAGTGAAATCCAAGCTTTGGGACTATATCTCCTGGTGGTATGAAAAGATCCTATTGGAATGTCAAACATTGTGCTAGTAGCATGAAGGCTGTATATGCATTATATAGTGTAATGCATTATAAAGGCCTATGGATCACATGGATTTGACTCATAAGTCAATTTAAATTGTCATGTCTCTTCCAATTTAACACAGGGTGTCGTCTGCATGTGGCTTAGTCACACCTTAATTAAAAAAAGCATCTCAACAGTGATATGAAAGTCAAGTTGCAATGCTGAAGTTGGCAGGTTGCAGGAGCAGGGAATACAGAGGCAGAAATGCCTTCTCAGGAAGGAGACAGTGAGCTGAGAATCTATTTCATCTTCTTGCCTTTCACCAATAGAAGTAATGAGATGACTCTGCATCTGTGGTGCTTGTTTTGGAAGTCTGAATACATGATTTGTGCTCCCAGTTTGCAATGGAGACTTGAGACAGCTAACCTTCCTCAGCTCATTGTGAAATCAGAGTTATGTGTATGATGATGCCTGTTCTGCAGGCTTTACACAGTGAGAGGCTGTATTAACATGTTGTTTGCTACAGGATGGATTCAGGCAATGGGTTGATGCTGCAGATACCTAGGTGGGAATTTGTATTTCACCATAATAATGAAAGGACATCTGTAAGTGAAGACTAACTTTATTTTCAAATATAAAGTGATTAGCTACCCAATTTACAAAATTAGCAAGTGGGTTTTGAAAGGCTGATGATGGCAACAGATAGGAAAAACAAATGCAGCACCCAGATCTTAAAGTACAGGAACAAACTATTGTTTGACTGTGAAATTAATAAAATATCTAGATGGCTTAGGTGCTGAAAGTAGTTGATCTGCAGCTGCCACCAGCTTCTTCAACAGGATGAACTGCATAGTGTGAAGTCTAGGCTTCTGTAACCAAGCTGTGGCTATCACCAGTGTCTGCTGCGAATAAATTGGCTCCCTGTCCATATGTTGACTTACAGTAAGAGTCTTCAAGGTTAATTCTGCATCCATCCTTACATAAAATATTAACACCAGCACTGGAAGGTACATCTGTAGTAGACTTGAAAATAATAGAACTGTGACAGATGAAAAAGCATACTATCTCCTCCTAAAAAAAATTCAATTACAGTATTGTTTTGCAGGTAGAAAAATACTTCATGTGACGAATATTTCAGCAAGCCACTTGGAAGCAATTCCTTGTAAAATTTGGGAAAAAATCCCCAACTTCATTGGCCTAAATATTGCATCGACTTGAAACTTGCTGAAGCAAAAATAGTAGATGTGGCAGTAATTTGAGCTGAAAGGCAGAGAGCAGTGCTTGTAGGATAAGTATCAGGCTCAGTTAGAGCGAGTGTCTTATTAGTGATTTAAAGGAGGAGGTGAAACAGCTCATCAGTTAAATTCAGAATTTGATACTAAATGGGGATTTTTTGCAAGTTCAGATGGAAAGAAAACATGGAGTACAAAGTATGGAGTGGTTAAGTCTTATAAGACAGTATAAAAACAAGCTAAAAAATTATCTTGCATGTTTTAGTGAAGAAAGAGAGCTGGCATCTTTTTTTATGTGGGAGAAATTTGTTCAGCGTGTTTTACCTGGCTCGGCTGTACGAGTTAAGAGATGTGCTTTGGCAGCTGTAATTAGTATTGAATTTTGATTAATACCGAAGGCTATGGGTAGAAATTAAAATTGGGTCATAAATACTGTAACAAATCAGAGACTATTGTTCATAAGACCGTGCTTCTCTAAACGGCAGCCTGATTCTGCAAAGATGCTGAGGGGCCATATCCCTTAGGATTCAAAACAAATGAGGGCATTTAATAATTCAGAAACCAAACTCATTTTTAAAAGTTTCTTTCACGAAGAGTTTATGCACAGTTTATGCTCTGAGCTAAGCTGCAGTTGAGCCTATTGTTACTTGGTGTTTGTGCAAACTACTGTTTCAAAATATTCAATGGCTCAATGAACCAAGTTCTTCTCCTATTCTGTTTGTAGGGCACTCACTGGAGGAGTGGGGAAAGGCCAGTTGTTCCCCCTTCCCCAGTCTGCGTATGTGTACAGTGCCTGTGGGATATTTCAGAGAAGCAAATGAATGATCTCCAGTGTATTTTTACATTATAACACACTTTAGCTGTGTAGGCAAGAAGTAGGTGATATCAATGTTGTTTTCTGTGCACTGCTGTGTGGAGTCAAGAGCACTGATATATATCAATAGATCCTGATTCAGAACTTCATTAGCTTTCAGGGAACAGAGCAATTCTGGATCTACTAGTGCTATATTTGTCAGTCTTGCCAAAAACATTTTACTGGTTGCTGTTGTAACTGATGCTTGATATTATTACAACTTGGGGAATGCATTGTTTTATAAGTAACATAAATAAAACGTAATACTGAGGAAATCCAATGTTAGCCATTTTACAATTGGTCATGCTCATTGTAAAGGTAAGTTTAAACTCCCTAATAGAAAACATTTGACAGTTTTCTCCAAAATGTCCACTGATATATTCTGCTTGATTTAATGTAGATAATTAAGACAGACAAATAGGACACAAAGTATTTAACATTTGCTTTACTCTTTCGAAAAATGACTTTATATGGATTTTTTCCAAAGCCTTCCACTCTTTCTGTCAAATCATTCAAATATTTTGAGGATTGATTCCTATTAAACCTTTCAAATTCCTGGTTTAAGTCCTAATACCATCAATGTGCCTTACCATTGGCTCTGAGTATCTCATCATGTCTTGCATTCGAAAAACTGTCCAATAATTTTCAGAAGTGCTGTGATACTGTGTTTTGCAAGTACTGAAGAAGGGAATAAACTTTCAGCTAGCAAAGGGTGGAACTTGGGTGGACTCCAGCAGAGGAAATCTTGCATCAGGCAGTTCATAAACTGCCAAGAAGCCAGTCCTTGAAAAGACAGTATATATGATGGGTTTTGTGCTGCTTGTAGTTGTCACAGGATGACTCCGAATGTCATTGTGAACTCTAGTTACTGGATGCTTAATCACTAATATTTTCTGTGTATTTTGTTACAGAGGGGGTTGTTGCACTGAAAGGGAAAATCTGGAGGATGGAGTGCCTACAGAGATTCTTATAGCAAATACAGAGAGCAAAAAGAGAGTAAGCTCAGAAAAAGTGGCATTTGGGGAACTTAAGAGATGAGTGGTGAACTGCTGAAGTAAAGGATAGGCCACTTGGCTTTTAAGATATGTATTAGGCAAGCCTGGAAGAACATTGAAAATTAAGACTTAATGGAGATCAGAGTTTGATGGTGAATGCTGATCTCTTGGAAGCAGCATTTTATATTTTTGTGTGAGAAAGGGGGATTTGTAAAAGGAAAAATAATTGCAGTAGCTGATGGAAGATGATGAGGGTTGGAGTAGAGGCTCCTGTTTCATTTTCAGACATGCAGGCATGAAGTATGGATTCATCTTGAGAATCCAGAGTAGATTTGAACAGAAGTATCCCAGGCTACAGCTTAGTCAGCTCTTCATGATGAGAAAACAAGCAGTTCTTGCAAGGGCTTTCTCAGTTCTGTATGTAGCTTATACGCTCCTCAAGTGGGCAAGGGTTTAAAAAAAAGATTGGAACTATCTCGTACAGCAGTGTAGAGTATTTCTTGTGCCTAGGATGTATATGGGAGGTCCAGTTTCCACAGTCTGTGGAAGTACATGGATGTACTTGCACTTCCTGTGATGGAAGCAACAGGGGAAACATGAAGTGTGGGTTGTATAGTAGACAGTATTTCTCTGAGACGTGGAGAACAGACAACACCATTTTCCTTGACTTGTAGAATGAGATCTTTGGCCCAATAAAAATCTTCCTGTGAAGTTGAAGGGAAAAAATAAGTGAGGTTTAAACATGGGTTTATTGTCAAAATATTGGTCATTCTTTTTATGCACAATATTGGGGTGATGAGTAATTACTGAATTGGGTAACTGAGTGGGAAAGCCTCTTGGATAGAATATACTTTTAAATAGTGGATCTACCGCAGCCTTAAACAAGTCTTTCTAGTAACTTCTTATGTTTACTGTTCCTAGAAAGAACAAATCTTACCCAACTTTACCAACTTAGTGACTCTCCTGTGACTTTTGCTAGGCAAGATAAAAAAGCAGTCACCTTATACCATAGCAAAGAGAACTCGTCCCATTATATGAAGACTCTTAACTGACTGAACTTTGATGCTTTAAAATTACTAAGCTCCTCATATATCTCACTGTAAGAAAAGTTCTCTGCAGACTCGCCTCTGCTGTGATGTGTGCATTTTCCTCTGAATTGTTAATTCCTGTTAGCACGACAGACACCTTTTGAGGGCTTGATGCAGAATAAATACTTTGTCTGTAGTAAATGGATTATTAGTTTTGTGATTACAATCTGATCTGTTGGCTGGGTTTTGCTGGCTAATAAATCACAAGTTGTAAATTGGGAACTGTGTTTGTTTTGGTGATGACTGGAATTTTAGTGTGTTAGTAGATAATTTTGAGTATCAGTAGCTTCAGAACTTATCACAGATAGGGAAAAAGCTCTTTTTATAGTAACATTTCAGTTAGACAATCTGAACTAACTTGCGAATTCATTTAACCCAGGCCTATCGTTTATTAAATTGATTAGCTTTTGATGGGCATTTGGCAACAATTCAGTGGTGAATGCCTTTTTAAACTTGATTTCACTAACCACTTTTTTCAAACAAATGATATCACTGTCTAGAATTAAGAAAGTTGAATGCTCCTGAACAGCCAGTCTACTGCTAATGTGTGAGAGCACATCTTTTTTTCTTTTAAGCAACTTATTTAAGGGGTTTTACTTTCTTTATGTGTTTTTTACAGTCTTCATGCTACTTGTGCAGCATTGAAGAAAAGTAGCATAATAGAATTTTAAAATCAAGTTTCATGGTGTCTCTGTGTTCCCTCTCTTGTACCAAAAGGAGCAATAATTTAAGTGGTGTAGAGGCTATCCCTGTATACTGAATTGAAAAACTATAAACTATAAAAGTTCAATTGAAAAAAAACCTAATGCAAAGAACCTTTAGGGTGAAGGATATAATACATGTGGAATTTTCAGTTTAGAAAAAAATTAATGTCCACGTACAAGAGGAAATGTTGGAACCGGGCATGAAATTGCTACTAGAAGATTGCAAGTACTGTTCACAGCTTGTACCAGAGTGCCTTTGGGGAGAGCTCTGTTCTGTAAGGAGCTGGATGAGTAGTTAGAAGTCAAGAGAAGGAGTGCTTTTTCCGAGAAGGCTGCTCCCAAGTCCTGACAAGAAATGAAAAATGGTTGGAATGGTCTTACTTCCTGTGTACTGTCTCACAACTTACATGTAACATTTAAACCCTGATAGGATCAAATTATGCTGGTACTGTCTGTGACAGTTAGAAGAGAAATAATTAAGTAACCCTTTAAAAGTTAAGAAGCTGTCATTTCTTCCTCTGAATTGTACTGCTAGTTGAGTGGTGTGCATAGCCGTCAGACAACATGTTAAGGAAACTTTTTGTTATGAAATGTGCTAGAAAATTTTCAGTACAGCACAATGAGTAGAAGGCTTGAATGACCCTGTTGTAGTCTAACATTTGGGAACGACTGTGGTTAAGGAAGATAACATTGAAGACAATTTAAAGTATCCTAATATTTGTCTTATTAGCCAGTTCTTGAGGAATTAATTTACATGAGTTATTCCCTGGAGCTCCTGGCATAAATCCTCTCTGGAAGTCAGCTGCAATAGCTCCCTGATTCTCTGAGGATGGCAGCCTCGACATGTGTACTGAATTTCCAGGCATAGTATTTATCTGAAAATGGCTTTACAGGTGAGCATTAGACTCTCCCTTCCTACTGACCATGTACTGGCTTTTATTCTTCTGTTTTCTTAGGATCTCTGAGCTGAACTGATAATTTTTTCCCTTAAGTGCTGTGTCTTTCCAAATAATTTTGTACTAAATATCTTCTTTGTAGAAGAAACAAATGCAAATCTGCCTTGAAATCAACCCTGATGAATAATCACTTAAAACATCAGGTTGCCTATGCATTTTCTTGTTTAATGCTAACAGTCCAGCTGTATTTTCCAAACATATTTGAACAGGAGCAACTACTCAGTTTTAGAAGTTTTATAAAGCTGTTTTCCAAGAGGTTTGATGTCAGAATGCTGTGACTTACCAAAGGGATTTAAAAGGTTGTAAAGAAAGTGTTGCTTTATTAAGGTTTGTCTTTGCCATATGTAGCTTTAAGATACGGTAGACATGGGCAGTTTTTCATAAACTCGAGAACAAACTTGCACTCTAATGTGAATGCAGCCACTGATACATAAGCTCAGACATGGATTTGCAGATGCCAGGGTCTAGAGGACACTGATTAAGGTGGTTCCCTAAAGGTAACTGATATCACACAAATATGAGGAGTAAGTGAACATTTGTTTTTCTACTGCTCCACTACTACAAATCAGAGTGGAATGTCCGCTCAGAAAGGGCAGTTGTGTCCTCCATGGGAATGTTTCAAATTTCCTTGATCTTTGCAATAATAAAGCTGCTAGAAACATCTGAGACTGTGCCCCTCACTTGCTTTCACTTGATGACATGGGAGTAGTGCTCAATTTGTGCAGTAATGTGCTGGGGAAAAGGCTGCCTGAGTGGTTGTCTAACAAGGGACTTTAGCTATTATAGAGCAGTAAAACCCCTTCCTGTTTTAAGCCATGTCAGCAGAAGAAGGAAGGAAAAAGCAGAAATTGCCTGGTGGGTATGTGTTGTTCTTTTGCACTTCCTTGTTCTTCCCAGTATTTTTCAGTGTTTTCCACTTCATTCTCCTTTTTCTGCCAAGTGCCACATTGTGCCATCCGGGGTTATAAGTTTGGCTGTACATGTGGTTTAAAGACTCACTAATAAAATTCTGTTTGCAATTGGCTTCTGTGAGGTGCTAAATGCCGCCTGTTAGATGCTGAGTGCTTGATGCAGGGTAGGATTAGGATTTTAAATTATGTTTGTGCTTTATTGAAGAAAATTTAAGGCAACAATTGAAACATAAGCATTGAAAGCAGGAATACCTTCAGATGGTGATGACATTTTATCTCTGAGGTCAGATTCAGCATGATACTTAGTGCCTTTGGAATAAAACTGAACACTCCACTAAAACCAAGGGAACTTGGTTTTGGGATGCTCATTATCTGCAGGCTTGAACCTGTTTCTGTGCTATAGATTGGGCACAACTGCAGTCTTTGTAATAGACAATTGACTGCTTTAACCATCTTTAATGGTCTTAGAGACTTTATTTAGTGCTCATCCATTTGAAAGATGATAGTTCGTGTAATAGCTTTTCAAAGGAAAAACTGCAAGAAAGTGTCATCTTTGAGAATACTTGCTGTTTGCATGATATTTATTTCCAAAGTTACACTTTGTGTTTTCTGAATTTAACTATACTACTATTCCATTATGTCTGGGAATTAAAATAAATGGATCTAGGGTTTTTTTCAGTGTAAATGGACCTTCAGGGCTTCATGGTATCTTCCAATGAATGACGATGAATTCATCATGTTCTATTGTAATATTGGCTAAGTTCCTGAAATTGTTTGTATACAAGTGCTTTGAGAGCTGCCAAAGATGATTTTGCTTTGTGGGTTCTAATAATGGAATAATTTTTGTTCAGTGCCACTTTATTCATAGCAAATTTAATATTTTTGTCATGAAAACCTGTGTAAACTAATAAAGCAGAATATGACATAAAATTTCTGCCTTCCTACTATTCCTACTTGTTACTGAAATTGACTGTCCTGTTGTATTGAGTTACAGGAGGGTTAGAGAAAATTTTGCTACAAGTTATTCACAGTTCTGTGTAAGCAATTGGGCTTTTGCCTGTTCATTCAGGATAGTGAAAATATCTTTGCTTATAGTATAATGAAAAAGCATATGGCTTTTCTTCTACCCGCAAGGAGAAAGAATCATCAAGTCTGCATGGATTTTTTTGGTAAGGACGACACTGAATCCCCTTTACATGCAGCAGGGGCAGCTGTACACTGCAGAATGAAATGCAGAACACTCGCTTGAATTTTATTGTAGCAATGAGAAGGAATAGCAGGGGGATGGTTTTCTTTCACCTGAAAATTGCAATTTGCAGTGAAAGCAGTGAAATTGAAGCACAAGCTGCAATTCCAGCTTCCCTTCCACTGTCCTCAGGCCTGCCAAAATCCAACCCCCAAAAGACACCTTCCTCCCCTCTAGCACTGCAGTCTGAGTTAAATAGCAAAAACAAAACGGCATCTGTGCTCGAGAGATGGCCAAGATGGAATTAGATTATTACCAGAGAGTAAACACTGCTCTGTTATCTTGAGGAAAATAGCCCTCAGCAGATATGTCTTCTTTCCTAATTTGAGCAATTTGCACAAATCAATTTAATGCATCTTTTGCCCTTAATGTGACACTTGCATTCTCAGACAGAGAAGGTCCCACCAGCAAGGGGAGAGGAGGCGGCCCAGGCAAGGCGGAGAGATGCTCAGTGCCAGCTTCAAATTTTGAGAAATGTGAGAACTGACACCTGTCTGAGACAATTCTTGAACGGTGACATGCAAAGCAGTCCTCTCTGGGATTTAGCAGGGGAATGTGTTATGGTATAGTAATAGCTGGCTGCAAATATGGATAGCAGGCTTGAAAGCACAAGCAAAAGACAGCCCATGCTAAGCTGGCTACTGTTTTCTTCCTAATACTTTTCTAATTAATTGTATGAGTAAAAGTGAGGTCTTTGGTTATTCCATTGAGTCTTCTGGTACCTACACTGTGAAACTGCTCTACTTATGAAGGTTTTGCTCTTGATTCATTACAATATCTGTCCCACCCCTCCACCGTTATTCCCCTTCCGGCCGAAATGTTTACCAGCTTTTGGAATAACTGTGGGTGGTTTTTTTTCTTAGGTTTTAGAAAATAATAAGTTCCTATTTTGCTTTATACTGTGATAATTAGACTGAGTTAGTCAATGAAGATCAAGACAGGTCTCTAAACAGTTAAAAGATAATATTCTTCTGAGGTGGGAAGGCATTAGAAATTAGTTTACATGTCTTGGTCCTATGAATTGTCTCTTTGGAGATGGAAGGAAGCCTAGCAGGG